>NC_137060.1:13325416-13335416 GCF_032717465.1 Coenobita brevimanus | reverse complement strand
ATCTCATCGATTGCTTTGGTGATGGTTTTCTGCTTATATATGTTTCATTTTTACGACTGGTTCAAACTCACCTCTCGAGGCACTGCGAGGACAATTGGGAGGTGAGGATAATATACAAACTCCTCTTACCGTTAAAAAAAAAAAAAAAAAGTGACTATGATGCAGTCTGTTGTTTTATTGTGAATGTAAGATTATCCCTTTACATTGTTACTTTTTATATATGCCCGAAGATGAGAGTCTAGCACACACACACACGCGCACACAAACACACACACACACACACACACACACACACACACACACACACACACACACACACACACACACACAGGTATCCATCTGTCTACTGTACCGCTTCGTGTAAATGTATGTATAGTCTTACTAGCAATCTCTCCATCACGCTAGGAAGCTAGTTCACACACACACACACACACACACACACACACACACACACACACACACACACACACACACACACACACACACACACACACACACACACACACACACACACACACACACACCTTGCTGGGTCAGTGGTAACGTTCTTGCTTCCATCTGGTAGACGGGTTTCGCGCCTCGCTCAGGTTGCGAAAAGTTTCACTGACAAAGTGGGAGGTTACTGTCCCCCTTGAGAAAGGGGATGGGAGTGTGCGTGTGTGAAGATCACAGCCTTGCCCTTAGATCGGACTATATGAGCTCTCAGCTCCCATCCAGGAGGGTAAAAGCTGACGATCACGACCATCAAGTGATCCTGACCGACCCGGTGAATTACACACACACACACACACACACACACACACACACACACACACACACACACACACACACATACACACACACACACACACACATCTTTCCTTTTTTTTTTTTTTTAATTTCTGGCCTCAGAGTTGTTTTTTATATTTTTATTTTTATTTCTTTTGAGAGAGAGAGAGAGAGAGAGAGAGAGAGAGAGTGAGTGACCTTTCAGCTTTTTTTCTTGTTGTGCAACTAACACTTTACTCAATCCACTATTTTTGTTACCGAGTTTTAACTCTATATTTCTTGAGCTTCCCTTTCTCTCTCTGTCTGTCTCTCTCTCTCTCTCTCTCTCTCTCTCTCTCTCTCTCTCTCTCTCTCTCTCTCTCCGTTTGCTAATGTATCTGACCATCAATCTATATCTCTGTCTATCTACTTACTCTTACACAAATACGCTAAGACCACACATACGCCCTCCAATATACAATTACTAAGGCCACACAAACAGAATCTGATATGTGTGTGTGTGTGTGTGTGTGTGTGTGTGTGTGTGTGTGTGTTGGCTATAACTAGTGCCGGTGACGGTGAGGTCAATAGTTACCACCGGTGTTGCGAAGCGAGCGGAGTGGTAATGATTTTAGTTGCGTAGTTGGCTGGTTGGGTTTGTTCTGTATGGGTAAACAAGATATCTCAGGAACGGCTTGAACTATCAACATGTTGATAATAGTACCCTAAATATCTATCTGGAACCAGTTTCGTGTTATACCCCCTTGAATATCTGTGACCTTGAGTTTGCCCTTTCAAGATCACTCAAGGTCAAAGGTCTTGGTGCCAAATGAAAGCCCATATGGGACTTCCCGTATGTTGATAACAGTAACTACCTAACTTCAACCGGTTTCAAGTTTTAGCCCACTGAAAATCAGTGACCTTTTGACTTTTCAAGGTCACTCTTTACTTCCAAAATTTAATTACTTCCTTTTGGGACAATTGCCCACATATCCTGAAAGTTTCATGAAAATTCATTCAGCCGTTTTTTTTTTTTTTTTCCCGTAATGATGCTACTAGGAACAAAGAAACAAACAACCAAACAAACAAACTCAACCAAAAGCAATACCTCGGTGGACTCCGTCCCGGGCGAGGTAAAAAGTGGTTTGAAAAAGGAAAAAGGAGAAAGTACAAAAAGAGTAAAATGGAAGCTACACAACTTTTGCTGAAGTAATAGGGAAGCTGAGACTTGAAGATAGGGATGCATGGAAGTTAGGGTGGGAAAGTACCGGGGGCAGAAAGAGAGAATGAAGGTTGAAAGACATGGGAAATGGAAGCAGTGAAAACTGATGGTGAATGAGTGAGGAAGAGGGAAGGGATGAAGAAATTAAAAATGGAAATGATGAATAGGAGAGGCATGAAAAGAGGGGAGGGGGGAGCAGGTATGAAGAATGGGGAAAATGTTAGCTTTACGGCGATACGGTAATGAGAGACGGAGAGAGGAAAAAAGTCTGGTGAGGGAGAAACGGAAGTTGTAGTAAGACTATGGTGGTAAGAAAGGGAGGGAGAGAGGAGGAAGAATTATACATTAGTACTGAAATACTGTTTACTGGGAAGATACACCCAGAAGACAAATTCACGCGTTAGTAAATTATTCCATCTAAAAATTCGCTAGACTGTGACATCATGAAACAAGGGAGAAAGAAGACAAGAAGAGAAGGGAAAATGTAAGCTATAGAAAATGTAAGCAGGTATAGATAGTATTTGAAAAGGACGAGAATATTGAAAAACTTTAGAGAGAGAGAGAGAGAGAGAGAGAGAGAGAGAGAGAGAGAGAGAGAGAGAGAGAGAGAGAGGAATGAGTGAGTGGAGTTAGTTAGTTAGTGTGTTATAGTTATGGTAAAGGAGAAAGGGTGGGGTATGGAGAGCGTGGGTAAGTATAGAGAAAAGTCAGGTATGGAACGAGGAAAATGAGGGATGCAAGGTGACTGGAGAGAGGGAAAGGCGTAGAAGTGGGAAGAGTTGGGGAAGGCGGGGAGCAAAGGTGACATGTGGAGGTGTGTGGCACGTACGTGGTCTGGCAGGCCTCAGGAAACGGACTTTGAAGTATATGTCAAAAGCCAGACACACGGAAAAATAAAGTTGAATAGCATAGAGTCAGGGCAGAGGATGCGAAGGTCATGGAACATGGAAGTGGGATTAGAATTGCGTTCTTTCTGTGGTTGCTTGTGTGTGTGTGTGTGTGTGTGTGTGTGTGTGTGTGTGTGTGTGTGTGTGTGTGTGTGTGTTTGTGTGTGCTGAATAATCCCTTCAGTCAGATGATGTATCCTATATCACATTCTTAAAATCTCCAGTTGCTTTTATGAAGCTTAGATCAGCCTAGAGGGTGAGATGTTGCCCTCATTACTCCGTCATTATAAATGGTTTTCCTCGTTTTGAACAAGGCAGTCTGGATATAGCGAGTGTAAACTAAAATAGTACGTTATCAGATAAAGGTTTTATTACTTATTCTGGTATATGAATGATTATAGTGGTTTTTACATACCTGTTCTTTTTTCCCAGCATAGTTTTGTTTCCTTAATACGAACAGAAAGCTTAGTTTTGTGAGGTTTATTTAAAGGTAATGTTTTATTTATGTACACAGTTGTGAAGTCTTTTTATTATTACAAACAAAAATATGTATAGTTTGGTTTTAATGATTACTGATAGTAATTATTTTTCATCTAAATATACTTCTTCGTTTATATATAAATGAGCAGTAAATGTTTTGTTTTAAGCAAAACTATCTACTTGATTTTCTTTTATTACTGCAGATATGACTTTCTTTTACTTTTTATCTAAAACTGGGGTCATTTTTGCAAGGACTTCTAGAGCATGTTTAGTTGTAAAATAAAGCATCTGAATGCAACTCTCGGTTTACTTTAACCCAACAGAACTGGACCATTCAAACAACATGAATACTACGTCGTGGTTGCATAAATTTCGATGAGCCTGAGTTATGTAGTCTAAATGAGTCTCCTTAGTTATTAATCAAATTCACTCTACAGTCTGACTAATATATTTGGTTATAGGTGGAGCTGTAAGACTAGAGATCTTGTTCCGGTTAGAAAAACAAGTTATACATCTTTCCCATATCGTCTGAAG
Source organism: Coenobita brevimanus (assembly GCF_032717465.1). NCBI lineage: Eukaryota > Metazoa > Arthropoda > Malacostraca > Decapoda > Coenobitidae > Coenobita > Coenobita brevimanus. Next base: position 13,331,546 of record NC_137060.1, on the reverse strand, counting down.
TATAAATTTCACGTTATTGTACTTAATCACCACTGGCAAGACCGCTATTATGCTGAACCGTAAAAAGAAATAAACAGTAAGTCGCAGTGAAATATACAGGGTGTCCTTCCCTATCTTGTGTTGGGACGATGCGGTTTGGTGAGCAGGAGCACATACAGTCTAGTTAATTCGTGAAATTAAGAATCAATCATTCAATCAATGGTTGCATAACAGCAGGGACTATAAATCCTAGAAAGTCATACGGTTAACCTTGGAAAAAAAGTACGGGAGGTAGAAAAAAAATGAAGCACTGGCAAAGCTGACAGCCGTCCCCATAACACTCAAATATTCTTAAACGAGAAGGAAGGGGTACTCAGTATACAGACCACCCTGCATATCACTATAAAGAAAACGAGGTGAAATCAAAGAAGACTGGTCAGGGAGAGTCCTGAGTTAACAGTTGTCATGCTCGGAGAATATAGTGCAACAAATGGGGTATTACCACACACAGCACCATGTTATGAAAGCTGACTGTGTAAAAGTGAAGACAAGCCCCATGGTATTGATGATAATTTTTGCTCTTTCACTATCTTCGTTACCCACACTGATGTGAAGTGCAGGCTGATTCCACCAAATAGTTATGGGTGTTCCTTGAATTAGAGCAAAAAATATGGACTTGCTTACCATTTCAGTGTTATGATGATCCTGGCCATCAGGCATTTTCAGTTCACTCAGCTGAATAGCCTATAGTCATCTAAAGTTATCAGAAAAATGTTAGTGATGTCGCAACTGCATTTAGGTTACTGGTGATAATATTAATACTTTCATTTCGATAATGTAATTCACTTCATTCTTTTCCTATTATCTGCAGACAGTTCCACCCACATTAATATATATATATATATATATATATATATATATATATATATATATATATATATATATATATATATATATATATATATATATTCGAATTTCAGCGGTTAGATTTGTCTTTCATTAACCTTTCCACTAGAAGTCATCTTTGTAAAGTTAAATAAAATTGTCTGTAGGAAAGAAAAAATTATGATGTCTGGTTGAAGAGGACACATGCAGACTGACTTGACTCAGCTGAGTAAAAAAATCTGGCCTAAACTGGAACAGGTGATACAGAGGTGTCTCAACTTTAAAATGATCAGTAAGCTCCTATGACTTACTGTTAGCTTAACCTCTGAATGGCCGCCGCCTTCGAACAATGTTTTACTGGAGCGTGGCCTCCAGTGTTGACACAGTGCGACAGGTGAAAAACTGCGAACAATATTGGGAAGGGAATGAAGGTCTCGGAGATCTTGACACAGACCTACTCTACCCTCCAAATCATTTAGGTGGTCAGTACATCTCGCGAATCAGTCATGAGTGGGTGTCCTGCTTTTGGTCCCGTCAAGTGTTAGTGAGTAAGAATAAGAAACCAAGTAAGTCAAGATCTTGTTTCCCAGACAGAGACTACTTATCAGTGTTTACTTTTGATGTGGGAAGAGAGAGTAGAGAGATAGGCATCCCTCGTGCTCGCTCGCCTGCTCTCCCCACATTACAACCCACAACCCAGAACCTTACAATCATAAAAGGTATGTTTTTTTCTTTACTCATTTTATTTGTGCAATTTTTTTCTTTTATTGCACTGTTTTCCTTATATATATATATATATATATATATATATATATATATATATATATATATATATATATATATATATATATATATATGTCAGGACTCCATATTATAATTACAAATCATAATAAATAGATAGATAAATAGATAGACAGACAGCTCCATGCAAGCCTGGGAAAGGGAAATGATCTTGCAAGTTAACTGAGGAAATGTTGACCATACACAGGAAGTAGCAAGTCAGGGGATGATATAGGTAGTGTGTCAGCGAGATAGCATACGAACAAAGCCTAGTGACATACACACATACTCACACACAGGTTTCTAGAACTTTCCAACCACAGTGTAACACACGTGACACGACCCCTGTTTCACCAGAATTTAGGAAGCAGAGGGCAGAAGGAGACAGGCCATAGAACCGGCAGGTAGTAGGGAAAAGGGCTTAGCAACATGGAATAGAGAGAGAGAGAGAGAGAGAGAGAGAGAGAGAGAGAGAGAGCAAGACAGGGAGGTAGCTCGCGGGTCTCTACTTATACTTCACTCGTGTGTGAGAGACTTTGTTAATATTTCCAAGACAAAATAAAAATAGTCCCATACTATTCTTTACCTCTCCTGTCATTGCATGACAATTGGGAATGAAGATTTTCTACTTACAAAACTATTCCAGTATAACAACCGCTCGTCCACAAGTCAAATATATATATATATATATAACTAATCTACAAAACTTCTCTACAACTTTATACAAAGATTTTTGTGACATATATATATATTATAGAGAGAGAGAGAGAGAGAGAGAGATACATCTATCTATCTATATATATATATATATATATATATATATATATATATATATATATATATATATATATATATATATATTTGCAGGAAAATATTAATATTTCTTGATCGTTGTACTTACAGCTACATTTTATAACTTCGCCATCCATTACCCCTTCTTCCCCAGTGACTGGCGCTTATCTCTGGCCTTATCGTTTTCTGACAGCGACAGTTGTCCCTATGCAGCTGCACCAATTATCTTTCTCCTTTCTTTCTATCTTCTTACTCAGGCCACCTCGTAACTATTTCATATTTTAGTGCTTAAAATTAACAATCTTTTCTGTTTCCTTTCTCGACGCAAATCGATCGTCTCGGCACTGAATTGTACGAAGCTAGTTTGTATGCCTAGATCGAATTGTGAGTCCTTTCTTGAAGGTGGCCGAGATAATCCATCTGATAAAACCACGTCCTTTCCACACTTCCACTTGATCTTGACATCATAATGCTGGATCTATTGCAAAATTATCTCCAGTTTTGGAGGTGCTGACTTTTTCCTTTTTTTTTTTCTGAATCATCCCAAGGGGTTCATGATTACTTTCCGCCATAAACTCCTGGCCGAAGATGTATTTATGGAAGCTTTCACAAGTGAAGACAACAGCCAGTAACTCTCGGTCAATGTCTTCATACCGCTGCTTACCCTGTATCAGACAAGGACTTCCATGCAAAAGCAACTGGCTTTTTGTCCTGTACGAGTGCTGCTAGAAGCCCTCGCTGTGGTATGTCCACTCGAATATGACTTGGTTTGTTTGGATCAAACTAAGAAAGCCAAACTTCCTTCCAAATTACAGTAGGTCTTTTAATATGGGAAAACACTTGGTATATGCCGATCTTCAGCTAAAGTCTAAGTCCTTTTTGAGTAAATCTCACAAGGGTGGTCTCAGCAATTCTCATAGGTGGCTGGTGTTTATATAGGTCCTTATAGGAGGAGATTTAATATATTCAACCTTTTTTTAATCTGAATGAGAACCTTCCTGATCATACAGGTACCAAGAAACTTGACCTGTGCCTGATTCACTGCGCAATTGTCACTGTTAAAATATTATTCATAATTTCTAGCCATCTTGAACAGGTTGTGGAGATCCCTGTCATGTTCACCTCTTGTTTTGCCGCACACCACTGTATCATCTTCAGTATTGGTCAGCCCCATTCTTTCTCCAGAATCAGGTTGATTCGTCTCTGATATATGGATTATAACATGGCGAGACCAAATGGCATGCAAAGATAATGATCCAAAAAGGTGTTGAATGTAGTAAGGTAGGGACTCTTATTATTCACTTTGACAGACCAAAATCCATTCTTTGCAACCAGTTTGCTGAAGTGCTCGGCTCCTGCAAGTTAGTACTGTCTCTATTGTTGAGACCTTGTGAGGACATCTCTAGATGAATTTATTCATCTCTTTTCGATCCAGGCAAACTCATAACCTCACATCTGATTTGCTGGTACACACAATGCTCCTCATTCAAGCAACTGGCTCTGATGCTTTAGTGATGACACTAATCCTTTCCATTTCATTAAGGTCTCTCATTAAATCCCTTTTCATCCTCTTAAGAAATTTATGTTGTGCATGCACTACTGGCTCAGTGTTTTGCTTTAGTGTAATATGATAATGACCACGAAATTTCAGGTATAGTCGAATCTGTCTGGATACACACTCTTCAAGCCATCCAGTGACTTGATTGGAGCATCAGTACAGTATGTAATGTTAAAGATGCATCGCAATGTCACCATTTTGAAGGCTTTAAAGCTTGCATGTCATTCGGTGTCGGCTAAATAAAAATCTATCTTGATTCATCCGCTGTTTTTATGCCTACATGGTAATGTCATGGCTCCATACTTAAGCATGACCATTCCATGGCAGGCAGTGATAACTAAACTCCTTCCAAGCACTTTATTTGGTTGTGGACTCATTCCTGTGTCAAGCCATTCTGGGAACATGCGTCGATGGTATAGCCTTGACTTGTGCATCAGTATTGATCTTCACCTTGAAAATTCCTGGTGTTTTCTTCATCAGTTATTATTATTATTATTATTATTATTATTATTAAGAACTCCACATTCTGTGGGATACTTATTGATATTGAGGATATTATTATTTTGGGGGGGATGGGGAAGATCTAGACAGCTTGCATTCCAAGACCTTTCTAGACAGAGACTTGAAATTCTGAGGAGTAGCTTGGTTCCAGGCTTCTTTGGGACAGATTTTTTTGTCCAAAGTCTAACGCCACACGAGCGCCTCCCATGTTATTTTTTTAAATTTTTGTTCTCTTGCACAGCAAAAAATGCTGAATTGATTGCATTGCAAATGTTCCAATATGGTGTTGTCAACACATGGTAGTGCACCTGTGTAGTGATACTGAGATCCAACAAATACTTTTTGAAATATTGAGGAAAATCAAAATGGCCGCCTCATGCCCGAAAGCGCTAAATCGGAAAATATTTGGCCGATTTTGACCAAACTTGGTGGAAATGTAGTGGGTCATGAGTGAATATGATATGCTTAGTAGGGATGACCATGAACTTGATCTCAAGGTAACAGATCAAAATCTAGAAAATTTCTGTCATACCAAATATCTCTTAATATCAGGTCTAAAATGTAACAAAAGTATTTTCATCTGGAATGTGGAGTTCATTGAATAGTGCTTCAGCAATTTCAGAAATCTAGTTGTTTTCATTATTATTTTTATTTTTATTATTATTATTATTATTATTATTATTATTATTAACCCCTACGTGGCCATGGATCCTGAATTTTACAAGTGCCTCTGGCCAATGCAGGGACCATATTCTGAAGTTTCGAAAATTGATTTTTTTTGTTGTTGCCATATTGAAAGGAAGTTCTGATGCACCTGGCAGTGCAAATTTCAGCTTCCTAGACCCATCCTTTGGCGTGAAATTAAACGCGGAAGTTGCATAAATTTAAGCAGCTGATACTAGTCACACGTAGGTATTGCAGTGATGCAATATTACATTCTTTTTTATTAACCAAAAAAAAAAAAAATTGTCAATGGTGCTGAAAAGTTGTGAAATAACTAGATATGCCTATTTTGAAGTTTTTCAGAACATAAAATGAGAGGTTTAAATATATATATATATATATATATATATATATATATATATATATATATATATACATATATATATATATATATATATATATATATATATATATATATATATATAATGAATTTATATTGCTTTTTTTGGTGTTTATTGTGTTTATAAGAGTATCAACTTATTTTTGTAGTCTGGGTGGTGGAGCTTGTTGGAAAAGGGAGGCGAGAGTTTCTGTTTTCATACCTAAATGAGATAAACGTCATCCCTTGAGTGTACAGGTTGGAGAGTGAGGACTGAAATGTGAGACGATCTGCCATTCACACCTCACATGAGCTGATTAGTAGGAAGGGAATGGAGGCCTTTCCACCCACCAAAGCATCACGTGAAAACAGAAAACTTTCCTGTTATGCTTGTAAAAGGGAAAGAATATGTAAAATGATTCAAAACAGTACAACAAACCTGAACAAATAGGTAAAGATACCAAACAAAAATTTATTTTTCTTTTATTATCATGTCTTTTTTGGTTTATGCCTGTTTTTATGTATAATCGTATACAGGGTGGTTGTGTGTGTTTCACAAGGGAGGACGAAGATATATTCTGTCTAGGTCGAGA
>NC_137060.1:13277916-13320416 GCF_032717465.1 Coenobita brevimanus | reverse complement strand
GCATCGTGAGTGGAGTTTCTACCAGCATTTGGTTCCCATGTAGATTTAGGTTTTACTAGTGATTCATTATTTAACATACTGTTGTGGAAAAATTCATTTAAACTTAATTTTCGGCATAACTCATCAATATCATTATTAAGTTCCTCGTGATTGAGTTGATTTGGTGTGGGGCAATATTATTGTCCCTTAGTAAGTAAGGATTTTTCATTAGCACTCAGTGTGTAAGTTGAAAGGTTTATTATCTTTGGGTCTACTTTCTGAGTTGCCTCCAATTCTAATTTCTCCTGAAATAATTTTGATTATTATTTCTCTCACGTAATAGGTTTTGTGAGGCAACATTCATTACAAAGAAAAGGTTCCCCAGTTCATTCAAGCCTGGAACATAATTGTGTCTGTCTCTGTTTTGACCTGTTTTTATAATAGGGAGATCTTGTATCATTATTGCTCAATCTTCTATTAGTATAAGATTTAGGTCTTTTATTACTGAGGTTTTATGTGCAGATGGAGGTTTTGGCATATTATTACAGGTGGTACTTAGAAAGAGTAATTTCTTTTTCTCCCAAATCTTTTTGGAGATATTTTCCTCAGCAGTTATATCTTTGTACTAGTCTTCTATCAGGAGAATCATATTTATTGACTAGTTTCTTTAGATCCTTCTCTGCTGCATTCATGATTTGTAGTTGCTTCTCTGCTTCTTCTTTAAATCTTTCGATTTTAATTTTTACTTTCGTTATTTCTAGGTCTTGTATAATTTTGGTTTGAGACTTTTTGTCCAGGTAGAGTCTTTTCTTTAAATTTTCTGGGGATTACCGGTTCCGGTTGTGTACTGAGCGAGATCTTCATATATGGAGTTAATTCCAGTAGATCTAAGATGGTTATAAAACGCTTGTTTTCACATGCTCAGTTGTTTGAGCCATTCATCTTTGTGAGACTGGAATATCTGGTCATTTGATAAGTCATGGCAACTGTTAAGCATATACATACATACATACATATATATATATATATATATATATATATTGTTATATGAGATGGATATATGTGTATCAGTTTATCACTGATACATGATTAGATTAATATTATATGTTACCCCATAATACTCGTATTCCTTCATTTTTTCCTTTTCTTTTTTTTTGTATATAAAACTTACACTATTTACATATTATACACATTTGACTCAGGGGGTCTCACGTGAATGTTTAATCTTCTTCTCATAGATACTAGCTCCAGATTTGCAATCCTTGCTTGCATTCTGTGCATTGCCAATAGTATTATACTAAATGCAATGGAGAAGCTTATAAAGACAACTGGAGCAGGACTGTACACATAATATGGACTGAACATACTTATACTCAGTTCTTCCTAGGGCTTCATTGTTTGATTAATTGCATGGTTTCAGACTTAGGTGAAGTCAACTTAATATTTGTGCTCATGTTTAAATCCATCTCAGCTAGTGGCTGGAAGTATTTGTGTGTGTGATTAAGGATGGCATAGTGATTGTAACTAAGGTGGACAAGGATGGTGTAAGTACGCACAACAGTCAGGTGCTATGTATAATCTGTGAATGCCCGATGCGATGATGATGGGTGAGTTTGGAGCAAATGTGAAGTTGCAGTGCTGATGAATGTCATAATTTCTTATGATAGGCATTTCACAAGGTATTGTTCCAGTTGGAGGAAACGTGAAAATGTATTTAGGACAAAGGTGAACAGCATGTAATGAAGTACGACACTCCCATTCAATCGTTAATTCACTAGCGAAAGTGACAGTGTCCTGTCTCTTGGAGATCATGATGAGTTCGTTGTTGGTGTTGACGTTGATGATGACCAAGGTGTCATTTATTCTTAGAGGGAAAAGGATATATTTCATAGACTGTGAACAGATTATCTGTTATGAATGGTACAGGAACTACTACTGATGTTGGTGTTAGAGTCGCTCCTAAGTATGGATAATACAGCATGAGATTCCTGTCCCGGAACAAAGGCAAACCATGTTTGGGTATCCCTTGACTGATTATTTGATGTAGATCGTGAACTGGAAGTAGGTTAATGGTGATCTTGACATTACCAGCATTTGCAATACCTTTCATCAAAGCTTGATAACGAGCTCTAGTGTTGTCTAACCGGACTATTATTGTGTCAGTATGTTCCATGATTACTAAGAAGTGTTGAAAAGGTGTCATGTTTCCTTCCATTGCATTTATTTTGTCCACACTGTGGTTGGTTATCCTTTCTGCATTTCTGAGATTTTTCACAATCGTCATCATTGCTGTGTTTTGATTGTCAACTAGCGTGTACTGATATGTTAATACCTGAGCTATCTTATTAAACTTGTTTATTTCTTGAAGATCTTCTGCTCCTGTATGGGAAGTAACTATAGCTGGAACTTCACGTAAGATAACATTGACGGAGAGAGAGTGCAATTCTAGGGAACAGTTTTGGATTGGCTGCATATACAAGTCCCCCTTTTTATCTGCACTTCTTCATTCATCTGATTTATTGGGAACATTATGCTTTTCCCCATCGTTATTCACCTGACATAAGGCGTTTTCCACCGAAAGTCCTTTCAGTTTACATAATTCCTCTAAGACAAGAACAGTATCATTCTTCAGTTTACTCTTTCTGGTGACTCATATATGAATTAGGCGGAGTAACTACATCATTGGTGAGATTTCATCACCTACATGAATCATAAACTACAAGCCACGAAAGTGTTTTTTTTTTTTTTTTTTTTTTAAATGTGTCCGACCCTAGGCAAAGACCACAGGGTCTGTCACCAAGGCCCAGCAGTCCCGTTACATCTCCACATGTCACCATTTCGGCGCTAATACCCACCGTCCACATTGATTACATGCTAGGGCTTTCTCATACAGGGCTGGTGTATTGCTATTGGTGTCATGATGTCTCAAAAGTAAATTGGTCTTCGACCTGAACAGCTGGACACTGTCTGCAGCACAAACCTCTCCAAATGCGTAATGTGTTAGGAATGATGCACCGTCGAAACTGGCTGGTGTGACACCTAACCGGCTGGAAATTTAGAGGTCGCGCCCATGATAGACATGTGGTTATTGAAGGATCAGACTTCTGAAGTAGGTGGCAATGCACTTTACCACCACACAGAAACTTCGCATTGCAAAATATCTTGTCGATCAGATGATGCCTATACTGGTACACAGTACTCTAGGATCGGAAGGCTGAAGCAATGAAAGCTGTTAACAGATAAATAAGCATCAACAAAGACCTTATAAGCTTTCCTCAGTTTTCCGACCTTACGAGACGCAGAAGATAGTAAATAATGAATATGACTTTCAGAGGTCAATTTCGAGTCGAATATAACTCCCCAAAATCAAGTTATAGGCACTCTGCTACAAATGATTCAGCCAGTGGTAGAGATCGTGGAGCAAGAATTGTGTTCCAGAACGAGTAACTGTTAGAAGTTTTGTTTTCCATTGATTGATCTTCACATTTCGCTTTTTGTACAACGGAGAAATGAGAGACAGATCTTCGCTGATGAATAGATGGATGCGGCTGAGCTGATGTGACGGTAACAACCAATGCGGCATCATCAGCACAACACAGATTGTTTTTAGAAAGCTAAAGCAGATTGCTGGTATAGATGATAAAAAGTATTGGTTCAAGAAAACACAGATCATTTTTAGTATGCTGAAGCAGATTGCTGGTATAGATGATAATGAGTAATGGTTCAAGAACACTACCTTGAAGTACGCTTGAGTAATCATCATGCCAGCTGCAGTTAACACTCATTCCTGCAAACAGGTGTTTATGAGTCTTCAAAAACTGCATCAATATGGGCAGAAACTGAACACCAATGCTGATACTACACTGTTTCCACAGCAAACCTTCCTGGTTCACACGATCAAAAACACCAGAGATCTCCTCTTGTACAACTGTACAAAAAAGTATCGTTACGACTTAGTGTTAAACAATATGACAAACGACGACGGTTTAGGAAAAACAGACAAGTGGCTAAAAAACTGTTAGTACCCTGCATATCCAACAATGTTGGTTATGCATGAGATACAAGAGGCATTTCCTGTGTTTGAGGTAATAAATGCGTCGATCTGAATGTATCAACCCTTCGGAAACAGCAGCCATCGTAGTGTTCGTTACGTATCTATCGAACCCCTGAGTAATGATACTTTTTTGTACAGTTGTACAATCACGCCCTTAGAACCAAAGTCAAGGGCAGATTGCAGGATGTGAGAAATCGTAAGCAACGCATCCACAGTGCTCAGAGTCTTCTGATACTCAGACTGATTAAAAGGAAGTAAACCAGAACATTCCAGATACTTTGACAGACGAGAAAAAACGAGACACTTGAAAACCTTAGGCAGAATGGGCGTAATGGAGATAGCCTGATAATTCGCAAAATACGGAGAAACTTAACCCTTCAGAATAGCAGTGATGTTAGCAACTCGCCAACAAGAGGGAAACGATCTAGATGTTATGTGAATCCTGAATACTGAACTCAGATTGGGAGCCAAGACTTTGGACATATCCTTGAAGAAGAGAGGAAATGTGCCTGTAGTGTCAATTCCACTATGATGGTCCAGCTCATTTAGGAACCTCTCAGCTTCCTTAGATCGGAAAGCAATCTTACAGAGCAGTGGATCAATTTCCTGACAATCACTGACCTGCAATGAAGAACGACTGAGCTTGGAGCCAAAATGTGACATCAACAAATCAGCCTTACCTGTCGGGTCACCCACAAGAGGCCTCCAGATTCAAGCAGAGGAGGCAGAGAAGGAGATACCCTGAGAATGGCTGACTTCAAAATGGACCGATATTTGTGTGGTTCAGAAGCATTCAATAGAGTGTTCCAGACCAAGCTGAAAATCTCCCTCTCTCCATCACAATATGTACATTCAGCGAAAGAGTGGGCCTGAGCATAGGCAGCTCATGCATCACTCGCATGAAGACGTGAACAGCCCTGCACTCATCTGTAAACCATGCCTTGTCACTGGATTGATTTTTTTTTTCCAGAGTACTTTCCACTTAATGACTGAAAAGATTTTCGCGTTTAATGCTGTAATCAGATCAGAACTGGAGAGAATGGGCCTCAGGAAACGATACTTCTTCCCTGACGGAATCCCAGGTAACATAGCTTTTCAAATAACTTCCTGGGAGACAAAAGAAGGAACGCTCTGCCTAAGATTGAATGAAACACTGATGGTAGAATGGTCAGAAGTGTCCAGGGGGGTTTTGATTACGGCAAGAAAACCACCAGGAACGTCAATGATGACCCAGTCAAGACAGTTGCCAGCACATTGGGTAGGGTCAGAACAATCTGAGGGCAGCCCAAAACAGTGGTCACGTCCGGTGTTGCACGACCATGAGCGTCATTCAGTGAAACAGAATCAAGCCAGTTGCAGCGATGGGCATTGAAATTGACAACGAAAATCAAAGCTGCCTTGTGATCGTCCTGCTGCACAACTGGCATTGTGGAAAGTAGACAGTCATATATGGAGTCATCACATCTAGATTCCTGTATGGGCCAAACGATTAAAATTTTAATGCTGTGAGAACACATAAACTATCACAAACTAATTGCAGTTGCATTCATACTCAGTTTTCCTATGAGAAGAAAATCCATTTTGATTGTGAACCGACATACCACGTCTACGATTGCCTGGGTTGCTATGAATAAACAACGGCTGGGCAAATCTAGTGAAGTCAAATTCGGAACTATGACAGAAGTCTGAAACCAGTCTTTCTGCACAAATCAGTAGATCATGACCACAACTAACCACCCTAGAGTTTAAGGTTTGTTGACGAACCTTGGATAATGGAAAATAAACTCGAGTGAGCTGAGTGTATATGGGTCTATCTCAAAATCACCACAGCAGATCAATAATATAAATAAAATAAACATGAAACAACCTGAACAAACCAAGAAAGACCTGAAAAAGTGGCTAGATGTGGCATTAAATAATTTGTCCGAGTTTCATTAGCAATCTGATGGTCGGGGAGTCCAGTCCAGTATGAATAGAAAGGATCAACAGCAAGTTAGGAAGACACATCACCGTTTTCAACATTTGACCAAGGAGTGTTAGCTCAAACTCCCCAGAGGTGATGGGCAAGACAGGAACCAAATGGATAGAGGCTGCCTTGCTAGAGCGGGCTTTACCTTTCAGTGGATCTACAAAAGCCCCTCCCACCTACACCACCCTTACTTGGCGAGCAGAGATGCTGGCGTTACCTAATATTATAACCCGATCATGGGTAGCAGCTGCATCACTTTAGTGATGCCAAAATGGTCAGCTCCACCTCTGATTATGAGAAATGATGTATGGAGAAAAGGTAGCAGCGACAGAAACCAGAAGCAGAAATGCTGTAGATTGCATCATGTAGAGAAAGGAGAAGTAGGGCAACAATGGAAGATCAGGTTCGTGACTAGGCCATCATAACAAGTCACTCCAGCCACCGCTGGCCATTTTGAACGAAGGTTTTTCCGCCGACTCCAAGCTGACGGGTGGCCATATAAACATGATAAGCATAGAGATGCCCTTGGACAGTTATTGTTTTTAATTCTGCTATAATGTAGGTGTATGCTTCATTCCAAGTATTCCTATTTGGCACTTGTACTAGGTTGATTGAGATGAAGTTGTACTCATCTTCATCATCCTCGTGTTGGACTGGGTGTACCTGTGAAGTCTTTACTTATTCCAGTTATCTTAGTTTATGACTTGAGGGTTTACTGATGTGTCTTGAATTATGGCCGTGCTTTCTTGATCCTTTCGGTTTTGATTTTGATCTCCGATTTTTGAAAAGCCTTTCATGATTTGCTAGATCGGACAAGCACAGTCGTTTCCCTGTGGTTAGGCTTATTACACTTCTGACATACTGGGTATATTTGTAGAATGTCTGCTGGGTGATTTCTGCCACATTTCTGGCATGTATGAGCACTCCTACCTTCTCTTGTTCTCGGAATCACATTCATCTGCTTTAATTCTCTTAAGGTGGTATGAACGTCTGTCATCTGGTTCATGCATTTCCCCGACGCCTCGAACGTTTTTTATGCTTGCAGTGCCTGATCAAGAGTCATAGTTCTTGGTTTGCTGAGCAGATCTTTATGGAGTTCCAGATGCTTCGTCCCTGCTGTGAGGTACTCAGTAATTCTCTCTTGAAATTCTTCCTCAATGAAGTTACACTTCAGAGCATTTAGTTTATAGTGGGCCACAACGTCATCAACCGACTCTTCTTTTTCTTTGTATTTCTGTAAGTATAGTTTTGCCAGGTTGAAGTTAGTTTTTCTTTCTAATCGAGTCATGAAAATGTTCCACACAAATTCTGGGTTTTCTGGTCTTTTGTCAGGCCCCAGGAACCGAATAGTTTCAGACTTTGCCAGTAATCAGCAGGATAAAATCCTCCTGCTCTGTTCCACCTCCCTGATTTCCCTGATAGAAAAATAAAGTTCATAAGACTGCTTTAAAAACGACTTCATTGCTCTGGTCGGGGTTAGAACAGTCTGTCCCTGGCATAACGTTGTCCGACATGATGACTGCTTAAGAGCATCCTCATCGACATATGTTTCCGGCTGAAGACCTGTAACTCGTCACTTCCCGGCCTTATTAATTACTTTGACTTCTTCCTGGCGTTTTTCCAATGTTTTCAGCTGCCATCATGTCATAGTGAACTTGTTATTGTACTACAGTGGGATGTCTGTGTTCTCCATCTTCCAAACCAGCAAGATATAACAGAGAGATATACATAAATGAATACATATCAGAGAAAACAAAAACATTATAGCATACTGGAAGGTATAAGATTATGAGCAAAGTGCATCATAGTACGTGGTTACAAAATCCATAAACTTGTGTTGATTGCTAGATTTATCCACTTACCCCCTTCCTCCGTAGCTCCTTCCTAACTCTCTTTCATCCTTGCTTATTCATTTTCTCCTTTCCAATTCACACTTCTTTGCCATCTCCCCTCTAATCTTCCCTAGCCTCACTCCATTCTGTCCCCTCCATTTCCCTCTTCCTCCTTTTTCATAGCTCTCTTCTTCCACTCTCCTCCCTTCCTTTTTAGCGCCAATCATTCCTGCGCTCGGCATATCCCGTGGTGTATGAGTCAACCCGAAGAACTCACACTGGAAGAACCCTACTTTGTTCCTCGGGCCGGTCGCATGTTCCTCAGTCCTATAAGGGTATATTCACCAGGGAACTGACGCCCAGTAAGACCCTGACGTCATTTTTCCCTACATCACACAATGCCTACATGAATTCTTGTTGTTAATCTATCCCGGTCTGTCTGGCCAAGGAAACCCATCAACCGCAGGCAAGCACCCGCCTTTGCAGGGCTGTCCCGTGAGATGAACCTATTTTCCCTTTCTGTGCATAGTGCTCGTCACAGTAGGGCTCGGGCAAAAGTGTGAGACTTTGGTTTCTGGATGGACAACCCATTTGCGTCTCTCCACCCAGTTACAGGGGTGCCATAGTAGGCTCAACATCATTCCATTTCATCTGGTTATATAGTTACCACCCAGCGTTGTATGTGGTTTTCTCGGGTTACATGGAACAGTTTGTCACTCAGTGTGCACTCACGCTGCGTGGTAAGAATTGTAATAAAAAGTGACAGGAAAGAAAGGAAGAAGAATGACGGGAGGAGGGAAGGCAGAGAAAAAGAGTGATAAAGGTGAAGGAAAAAGTAGGCAGTACTACACCGTGAGTGGATGATGATCGCTACCATCAGCCACCAGTTTAAATGCATGAAAATTAGAAGTTATGCGCTGTCCAAGACTGTATTAAACTACTAATAAATTAAGCATTATGTGAATGAGGGTATCCATGATGAATAGCGTCCATGCTAATCCAGTCTATAATCCAGTCCATTTCTGCCCGTCAGTAGCGTACGGACAGGGCTAGGTTGCTCATTCCTGATAATTAGGGTGAGGGTGATCTGTCTTAGTCGCATCCTACTTGGGAGCAAGAGGGAATGTAGGTGTAACCACTCTTAAAGTTAGGGTAAACTGAGATTGTTTCTTTTGTTTAAACATATTTCCATGATCGTTAGCTCATTTTTCTGACCAGTGACCCACCAGTGAGCGCGCGCACACGCGCACGCACACACACACACACACACACACACACACACACACACACACACACACACACACACACACACACACACCGGCTTGCCTATCCCTCATCCCTTCATTCCGTTGTGAATATTCTGCCCTTCTTTATGCCCATCGGTCTGCTTGTCTGTCTGTCTGTTTGTTTGCGAGTAATTGATAGAAAATGTACATAGGCCGATGCTTAGAGTAAAAGTTTTGAAACTCTTAAACAATGCAGGCAGAGAAACATGAACAGAATTTAGCATAAGCAAGAGGAAACAATGAGACCTTAGTTATTAATGGGCAGGTATGACCTTAGGCGTGCGGTAACAGCGGCCTGACACATTGTATAATACTAAGGACAATACTCTCGTATATTAGCATTGTTGGCATTTACCTTAGTATTTCATATCAAAATGATTCGGCGACAAAAGAGCTACACGACACAGACACGACAGAAAAGGTCAGACAAAGCCTACATTTGGACCTCCATGAAAATCAACGAGTAGTCGGACGAATGAAGTATGATACCTGACGTTTAATATTCTCAAGAACTGAAAGATTGGAAAAAATATATAAACTATAAAATGGTGAGGGAGTAAGTAGAAATGATGCAACAGTACTATGGGAGTGACACCGTTTCTGAAATTTTCCCCACACTGCAAAGAACACACACACACACACACACACACACACACAAAAAGATAAGATAAATGAAATGCAACAATGATTCATCAATATAAAAATCCACAAAACAAAAGTCATGTCCAACCAGATCTTCAATATACTATACACTTCTGAGTTCTCCTCTCTAGCACTTTTATGTCACATATTATGCGATAAGAACCACAGTTCTCACAAAAGTAATTCGCCCTGAGAAACAAGCTGTAGGCAAAAAGGCTAAGCTCAACTTTGTTTTCCTTTGCAAAGCGTCGGCTGAGTGGCAGCTATAATAATGTTTTTGCCTCAGGCACTTCTGAACGTGATCCAAGGCAGAACATCCGCCCAATTATATCGGTCTAACCACGAGAAGGCGCCATTCTTTGGCACCAGACAAATTAAATGTGAAAAGTATTTATGAACACAAATGTAGAAAGATTATTCATACTCACGCTAACAAGGAAAAGGTGTTAGCCGAGTCAGCGGTCTGCTACCCTAAATGACGCGAGTTAGACTCCTGTCTGATTCAGGGAAAAGTTTTAGATTTCAATTTCGTTGAAACAGACTTTACTGATCTATCATAATGCCCACCGACGTGTAAAAACATCCTTGCAAGTACCAATACTCCAGTCCTTAGTCCCGTATGAGACAGCCCTTACATGGATTCCATTTGGGCAGTGAAAGGACTGATGGGACTCAAAGAATGGTTTACTAAGTGTAGTCTCAGAACCCAGCATATATAACAGACAACAACAACAATAATAATAATAATAATAATAATAATAATAATAATAATCTATCCATCTATCTATTGCCAGCCGCCATAATCCCGTAAGGGGTGGCCAATTGACCTTGAGTTATTTGTTTTACGGGGAGGGGCACTAACGCTCCACCAACCCACTTGTTGACACGTAGGGAGCACGTATGGTTTGGTTATATGGTTACCACCAAACATTGTAAATGGTTTCTTGCCTTACAGGAAACCATTTGGCTTGTCACTCAATGTAATGCCACCTGTAATGGAAAGAAAAGCAATAAGAAGCGACAGGAAAGATGGGAGAAATAGGAAGAGAGGAGGGCAGGCACGGGAAAAGACTGATAAAGCCTAAGGAAGAAATAGGCAGCACTACATCAAGTGAGTGGATGATGATAATCATCATCATCATCATCATCATCATCATCATCAGTAGCCTAAAAACTTAAAAGATCATAAAACAGGAGTCATCACCTTAGTCAATGATTTCCTTTTTAGATTTCAGTATTTTCTATGAATTTCAAAATTTTCTATGGATTCTTTAAAATTATATCGAAAAAAGTCTGGAATAAACTCAAAATTGGTGTCTGTAACAGATCTTCCTCAGCGATTTAATCCACTGCGGTTCTGTATACTCCCATAGCTATGTTATTAATGGATTCTATCTATATAAAAACGGTATAAATGTCATAGGAAACAAATCGCCTAGCAGGATATGTTAAGTACTCTCCTATACAACTAATAAGAGCCAAAAATAACGTAACTGAATCTGAAAGGAGGCTATTTACAGGGTATTTTTTGTAGGGTAAGAATTAGAATGGAATAATGATAATAATAATAATAATAATAATAATAATAATAATAATAATAATCTCTCTCCAAAGCCATGGATTAAATCTTAAGAGGCTAAAGTGTAAATCTAGACACTGACATGTAATTCCCTGCAAATGGCTTGTAGACATATAAAACAAGTTCTGAGAATTTGTTGCATAAAGCAATAATACATTTGTGCGTAAGGATATGTTGTATTAGCACCTGGGTAATTACTAAACTCTTCCTTGACCCTCCGCCCATGTATCACCAGATTTCAATAAAATCGGATAACAGATTGTTGAGATATCCTGTACACAAACTGACAAACAAACAGACAGGCAGACACGGGTGAATACATAACCTCAGTACAATTTCGATGAAGGAGTTAAAAAGATTTCCTAGCACCAAATTATTAGATATTTCACAACGAAATGATAAACGAAACAAGATGAAAAACCAAACAAGGTCTCTTGTCAGGACTACACACAGACATACAGTGTTCTAGATGTTTCCACGACAGTATAGCACACGTGACATGACCCCTGCTAAACGAGAATATAACAATCAGAGCTCAGAAAGGGGCTAGCCATACAGCCAACAGGTAGTAGGGAGAAGGAGGCTAGCAACAGGGGCGAGAGTGTGGCAGAGAGAGATAGCGTGAGACAGGAGGTAGCTAGCGGGATTCTACTTTATACTTCACTCGTGTGTGAGAGACTGTTAATATTTCCAAGACAAATAAAAATAGTCCCATACTAATCTTTACCTCTCCTGTCATTGCATGACAAAAGGGAACGAAGATTATCTACTTACAAAACTACTCACGTTTAACAACCGCCCATCCATGTGTCTCATATATGTATAACTGATGTACAAAACACACTACAAGAATCTGGGAAGTTTCTGTAAGATATGGTGGCAGCAAAAGTACGAACCTCGTCTTCAGTTCTACAGTGAATTCCTACAAAA
This sequence comes from Coenobita brevimanus, assembly GCF_032717465.1. NCBI lineage: Eukaryota > Metazoa > Arthropoda > Malacostraca > Decapoda > Coenobitidae > Coenobita > Coenobita brevimanus. Next base: position 13,308,145 of record NC_137060.1, on the reverse strand, counting down.
TATAAGCTACAAGCCTACGAGTCTACAAGTCTACTTTCCTACGAGCCTACGAGTCTATGAATGTACAGTTGAGTCTACATTATCAAGATAGAAAACAACCAATACCTCTTACAACCAACAACTCACAACCAGCTCCTGACAGTATTCTCTCCAACTGCCCCCAACCTCCACCACTGACGCAGGAGTGTAAGAAGGTCAAAACGACAGCAAATACCAAGCCCATATTCACAACTCATCTTACTCAACTTCACTCAAGTTACTCATCGCTACTCATTACTCACCACAGCTACCAGTGTGGGAAGTCAACGTCACCATGTGTGTTTGCTGAGACGACGCCACGTCAATCAACTCACCACCTGCACCACCACTAACATCATTCCCACCACAGTAAAAATTTGTGAGTTACACAGTTATTTCATTTATACAATACACAGTAATAGACACAGTGATAGACAACATATTTTGCACAAACATATAAAACGTGCTGTATAGTTACAACTTACGTACACATACTTCAGTTATGTGCATAATTCAATCACTAAATAATCACTAGCAATAAATATTCTACGCTGTATATATTCATTCATTTATTATAGCATTTATTTACTGCCAACGAGTGTTACCATTTATTCATTCATTCATTCATTGCCAGACGCCATGTATCCCAAACAGGGTGGCCAAGGGCTTAGAGTTAATTGTTTTACAGGGAGGGGCACTAATCCTCCACCAACCCCACTTGACACCATTTATACCTACATAAAATATGTGTTTCATACATACAGCTATACATTATTACACCCACAAAGTAATAAAGAAAATATACTATCACAGCTGCTCAGTGAGCGATTAAAAGAACTGTATTAAACATTAAAGTTACCTAGTGGAAACAGACAAATTAAGTTACAAGGAAAAGTAGGAAAAATTTAAAAAATGCCAACACAAATGACGTTAGCAAGAATGAACAATATCTTCCACACAATTGTGAAGACAAAGATTTCCACATAGTGCTGACATATATATTTCCCACGAAAGGTACAAGTGAACAACATGTCAGTGTATATAGTTAATACTGAATATAGTGTATATATATATATATATATTTTATATAAAATAACAAAAATGGGGCTATATAATATCATTTTCAGTAATATCTGTGCAATAAAAACTAAACCTTAAAAAAGGGTCCCAAGGGAATTAGCCAGCAATTATGCAACCTCGGACAACACCGAAAAAGCATAGACAAACGAAGAAAAACAAACTATAGAAAATCAATACATACAAAAAAAAAAAAAAGAAAGATCACATAACAAATGAAAATAGGTGTGTTACTACAAATGCCAAAATACCACATAAACTCCTTCTATAAGTGAAACAAAAAGCAAATTGTTGTTCTCCACGAGCCAGTGGCATGGCACATCATCACTATCATCGACCGCAGCATGACCGGATTAGCGATGTCAGGACTGCAATTATTACATTTATGTGACAACAAACGATTGCATTATGTTACACTTGCTACAATTATGTAACTACAAACGATATGTAACAATTACAATACAATTATGTAACAATTCAAACAATGTTACAGTTATGCATTACCACAGTGTTACTACAATATTATGTAACAATTCATAAAAGGTTACAATTATGTATTACCACAATGTTACTACAATATTATGTAACAATTCATACAATGTCACAATTATGTATTACTACAATGTTACTACAATATTATGCAACAATTCATACAATGTTACTACAATTCCGTATTACCAGAATCATCACACAAGTTAGGTGAAATATTAGGCATTACTAAAGGGATAACTCCGTATGTAATGTAATGACCTAGCAATATTACCATTGCACAGTTATATGCATATGTCTGTTTTACATACACATCTTACCATATGTCATACAATAACCAAATTAACTATATTGCATTTGTTCAGTTATGTATACAACTTGTTTAAAATGTAATATTACTGAATCATTGGAATATTAATGTGAATATTATATCTGAACAATATTATAATCAAGGTTATGTATTAATAGATTAGCATATGTCAATGATGATTGCTGTCAGAGGACCGCGAGCTCGCGTGACCGAGCGATGTCAGGACTCCATATTATAACAATACAACTTATAGATAGACAGACAGATAGATAAATAGATAGATAGATAGAAGCACCAAGCCAGGGTGTGAGATAAGTAGTGTGTCAGCGAGAATCAAGCAAAAGGAAATTAGCTTGCAACTCTTAATGTGAAGGAATGCTCGTCCTGCACCGGAAGCTGTACATACACACAGTGTTCTAGATGTTTCCACGACAATATAGCACACGTGACATGACCCCTGCTAAACGAGAATGTAGCAATCAGAGCTCAGAAAGGGCGAGCCATACAACCGACAGGTAGTAGGGAGAAGGAGGCTAGCAACAGGGGCCAGAGTGTGGCAGAGAGAGATAGAGCGAGACAGGGAGGTAGCTAGTGGGATTCTACTTTATACTTCACTCGTGTGTGTGAGACTGCCAATATTTCCAAGACAAATAAAAATAGTCCCATACTAATCTTTACCTCTCCTGTCATTGCATGACAAAAGGGAACGAAGATTATCTACTTACAAAACTACTCATGTTTAACAACCGCTCGTCCATGAGTCTAATATATGTATAACTAATCTAGAAAACACACTACAAGAAGCTATGAAGTTTCTGTAAGACTCTGGAATTAGGTTGAAAATGGCTGAACAGATTAAATTCAAGTCTTCATTACAAACTAAAATAGTGGGGAGGTTAAGAAGAATGAGCCAAAATTTACTTTAGTTTGGAGAAATATACGTTAATTTGGAGGTTCCCTTGATTACTGAATGGCGTCGTGGTTTGGATAATTAATGCATTTAGGTGTTATGTATAATTCAATTGCACAATTAATTTTCAGTTTAAGGACCTGAACACAGCAGCATTACTAAAGTAGTGCACTGATCACCTGGACATTGGGGAAATAGCTCTTCACTGATGAGGGTTTTTGTTTTACCTGCATTACAGAAGGCACAATTCTGATCCGGGATTGTAGTCAAAACATTGCTAAACAATAATAGGAAGATATGAAGTCTATGCAATGTGTATTACCCATAAGGCATCACAAGTGCCATTGGTCAGCCGATGCGCAGGTCCCTAAGGAGATGGAGGTCATGATGTCACGCTCGCTACTCGTTTGGCATGGTGTATTCCATTCTCAGTTGTATCCAGGCATAGAATTATGAGGCTGCTCTGATGTTATTATTTGTCTGTTTCATAAGTTCCTGTTGTTAGTAAAAATGCCATGCATTTCTGTATATGGTTGTTTTAACACAAAGGCTAAGACAAAAGACATAGAAATTCAGTAAAGTATTTTAGTTTCCCAAGAGGAAAAGCATACAGAGATAAGATAAGTGGATAAATGCTTGTCGTCGTGCAGAACAAGTGAATCAAGACAATACATTCATATGATCATTGCACTTCACTGAAAATCATTAAGCAGATGACATGAAGTATCGAGTACTTGGTACTGACAAGACGAAAAGCCAACGAACACTGAAGAAGGAAGATGTCCCATCTCTCTTTTTTACCAGGTGGTTAGTTTCATTACCATAGGCTACAACTAGTCTATAGTATATTTTGATTTTACTCGTGTGTGATGACAGATATGTGTATGTGTGAGCAGAGCAATATGTAGTGGGGCAGAGCTGTGTACTGTATGTGAGGGTTCAACATCATTTGTGAAGGTACAGCATTATGTGTACAAATATGACATTATTCGTGAAGGTACGGCAATAGAACCGTGTGCATTTGAGGGTACAGTAATATGTAGTGTGATAGAGCTAATGTGTATAAGGGTGCAGCATTATTTATGAGGGTATAGCATCATATGTACGGGTATGGCATTAATTTTCAAGGTACAGAAATATGTGTACGGGTATGACATTATTTGTGAAGGCACTGAAATATGTGTACGGGTATGACATTATTTGTGAAGGCACTGAAATATGTGTACGGGTATGACATTATTTGTGAAGGTACAGCAGTATGTGTACGGACATGGCATTATTTGTGAAGGTACAGCATTATGTGTACGGGTATGGTGTGTGTACGTGAGAGTAGAGCAATATATAGTGAGGGTGAGCTGTGTGTGTGTGGCCACAGGATTGTTTGTGAAGGTACCACATTCTGTGTGCGGGTATGGCATTGCAGCATTTGTTAAGATACAGCATTGTGTGTGCAGGTATGGCATTATTTGTGCGGGCACAGAATTATTTGTGAAGGTAGCGAAATGTGTGTGTGGTTATAGTATTATGTGTGCTCCAGGGCATTACTTTGGCTTATATAGTCATGTTTACTCAAGCTATCATTATTATTTGTATAGAAAGATATGAAGATGCCTAACACGAGGTGCAATGTTACATTTGTCATTGTTCCAGCGACCAAGGTACCAGAGGAGTTAAATGGGATACGTGAAAGAAAAAGCGAAGACTGAGGAGAATATTAACGGAGATAATAAACAGCTTTGGCACTGAAGTAAAAGACCGTGTTTGTAAAATAAACCAAAACGAGGACCTGCATCACAACATACAGGAAAAACTAAAGCGGACAGTACAGAGACTAGAAGAGGAAAACCATAATCTTAAGAAAATCTAGGTGCCACATTATATCCAGGTTAAAATAATATGAAGGCATTAAAGCAAACAACAAATAAGCAGAACAAATATAAACACAGTGTTCTGGAAATTAAGCTCTGGTAGGGGCGTTGGCTGACCCTTGAGCCAGTGATGACCATGACGTTATGTGTAGTGCAGACTAATTTTAGCACTCCATCTGGCTGACCTGTTTTATTGTGTCGTGCCAGCTAAATAGGCGACTTATGGATTGTGGAAATCTACCTGTCTATCTATTTTCAGACGCCTTAATACCATAAGGGGTGACCACAAATAAATCACCTCCATGTCACCCTGTTACCCGCCATTTCACTGCCCTCCTGCTCCCAGGTCACCCCCCCCCCTCTATCATATACCTCTCCATTCCATCCCTCCATCTCATCCTTGGCCTCCCCCTCTCTCTTCCCCCTGCACCTCAATCACATACACTCTCCTCGTCAGTCTCTCACTCTCCATCCTCTCCACATGGCCAAACCACCTCAATACGTTTCTCCTTACACCTTCTATCACATCCACATCCACACCAGAACGTTCCTTCACTTCCTTATTTCTCACTCTGTCTCTTAATGTGACTCCACATGCTCCTCTAAAATAACTCATTTCCACTGCCCTCACACTAGACTTCTGTCCCTCCAACAAGGTCCAAGTTTCACTTCCATACATTAGAGTTGGTATCACAATAATGTCATGCAGCAACTTTTTCACTTCCACGCTCACTTCCCTGTTTCTTATCACTGCTTTCAAGGAACCAACAACATATCTTCCAAATATGGGAGAATATCCCCTCAGGGCTGCATCATCATTTATTCACTCACATTTTTCTCCATTTATTTCTGTCACGCACAGCTACTCTTCCTTGCTTAACTGACATCCATCTCGCATCCAAAGCTCTCTTCACACTGTCCATCCATCCTATTCATGGTGTCCCTCTCAGCCTTACACCTCTCACATCAGATCTAGTTATCTTTTTCACCAATCACTCACTATCCATTCTCTCCATATGCCCAAACCATCGCAACACCTTCTGCTCAACTAGATCAACCATCTCCCGAACAACTCCAGTTCTCCTTCGCACTTCATCATTTCTCACTCGATCCATACGTGTCATTCCACACATACTCCTCAGACACCTCATCTCCATTAGATTCAAACTCTTCCTCTCTGCTACACCCATATTCCACGTTTCAGCCCCATATATCGCAGTCGGTACCACAACACCCTCATACAGCATTCACTTTACATCCATTCTAAGCGAACGACATCGAAACACTTTTTTCATTCCTCCCAGCACCTTTCCTACTTCATTCTAAATTTCACTTCTGCGTCTATTCTTCCATCCACAGCAACATGTGACCCTAAATACTTAAAACACTCTACCTCCTCAAGCAATTCATCATTTAAAACTATATTCATCCTCCTACCATCTACCGACCTCGTACACTTCATCACTTTACTCTTACTCTCATTTACTTTCAATTTCCTCCTTGCACACACCCTTCCAAACTCCTCTACCAACTGTCTCAATCCCTTCTCTGAATCAGCCACCAATGCAGTATCATCTGCAAACAGCATATATATATATATATATATATATATATATATATATATATATATATATATATATATATATATATATATATATATATATATATATACACACACACACACACTCACAAGGAGTGATAAAAAAGTTCGGTGAATGGCACTGTTAAATACTGAAGAAATGAGTTGAATCATGTTGATGATTGTTAAATCGTCCACTTTTCTGGTTGCCACCAACCACCACAACAGGACAAGCCAGTTTGCTGTAGCAAAACATAGTGTGATGTCATGTCTGCTGCATCTGACGCATTTGGGGAAATGTCTCATGTTGAGCAATGTGCAACAAGTAATTTTGCTTTAAGCTTGGCAAGACAGTGTCAGAAACACACAAGATACTTGTGATGGTGTTTGGAGATGAAGCTGAGGGGAAGAAGACTGTTTTCAAGTGGTTTCAATTGTTTTGAGAAAGAAATGAGTCACTGAACGATGACAGAAGGAGTGGTCAACCGTCAACATCACAAACAAGGGAGAACATTACTGATGTCAAGATTCGCGTCCGAACAGACCGAGGTCTAACCATTCATGAAATTGCAGAAGAGACTGGTTTTCCGTTTGGTTCCATTCAGTCGATACTGACAGGCGATTTGCAAATGAGATGTGTCGCCTCAAAGTTTGTTCCATGTGTCCTGACAGATGACCAGAAGATATGTCGTGTCCTCATTTCCTCCAACCTGTTTAATCGATGTGTTTCTGATCCAGCATTCTTATCCAAGCTGATAATATGCGACGAGTCACGGTATTAAGGATATGATCCAGAAACCAAAGGCCAGAACTCCCAGTGTAAGAGATCATCGTCACCAAGACCAAAAAAAGCACGTCAGTCGAGGTCAAAAGAGAAAGTCATGCTGTTCGCTTTTTTTTTTTTTTTGACATGGAAGGATTGATGCACACAGAGTTTCTCGACACAGGTGATACCGTTAATGCAGCGTTTTATCTGGATGTTTTAAAATGTTTGCGTGAGGCAGTCAGTTTCAAACATCGTGAGAAGTGGAAAAGTGGGTGGCTGCTCCACCACGACAACGCGCTCTGTCACACAGTTGTCAGTATCCAGACATTTCTAGCGGGGAAAAACATTCCGTTCGTGCCGCATCCACCTTATTCACCTGACTTGGCACCTTGTGATTTCTGGTTGTTCCCGAAATTGTACCGCACAATGAAAGGTAGTCGTTATGAAACAATTGAAGATATCCAATCCAAGACGACAAGCCTTCTGAAGGAGATCAAGAAGGAAGACTTCCAGCAATATTTCAGGCAGTGACATGAACGGCGAAACAAGTATGTGTGTGCAGGAGTGTAGTACATTGAAGAGGATGTCTAATGTATGCACCTAATGTTCAAGAAAATACTGATTTTCTAACATTCACCGAACTTTATCACCCCTATCACCCCTCGTACTATGTATATATATATATATATATATATATATATATATATATATATATATATATATATATATATATATATATATATATATATATATACGCAAAATAACTGCAGGAAATATGAAAGGAGCGACAGCGAGTACTTTCGTATCCCCTCTGAAGATGTATTATACGAAAGTTCTCACTGTCGCTCCTTTCATTAAATTTTCTCCTATAGTTATTTTGCATACATGTCTTCACGGTGAAGTGAAATTTCTGCAGATCTATCTATCTATCTATCTATCTATCTATCTATCTATCTATACATATATCTATATCTGTCTATATACTACCATTCCCTTTTTCAATGTTAGCGTGTTCAAATACACGTATGGATGAACTGAACTCAGTGGTACTATTGAATGGTACAATTTAGAATAAGATAAAAATTACGTCTCTGTCTCTGTCTGTCTGTCTGTCTGTCTGTCTGTCTGTCTCTTTCTCTCTCTCTCTCTCTCTCTCTCTCTCTCTCTCTCTCTCTCTCTCTCTCTCTCTCTCTCTCTCTCTCTCTCTCTCTCTCTCTCTCTCTCCAGTGTCCAACATCTTCCCCTTACACTGAATCAATTTCCCGCTGCTCTCCCTCCCTGTCATCAGTTTCACAGGCCTTCAGACTCTCCCCCTCCCTACCGTTTACGTTTCCTCCTCCTCTTCCTGCTTCTTCCTTGGTAACAGCATGTTTCATCTTCCTTTACACCACGGCCACCCTTTTTGCATGTATCTTTTTTCCCTCTCCGTCCTCCTTCTTCTCTTCTACCTTTTCCTTCTTCTCTCTTCAACCTCTCTCTCTCTCTCTCTCTCTCTCTCTCTCCTTGCTCCTCTTTCCTCTCTCCATCCCCAACACCCTCTCTTCCTGCCCTTTACTCCTCACTCACTGTCTGCCACCCTGTTGGTGGAACAAAAACAACAACAAAAATGTTATCTGATTCAAAGAAATCCATGTTCACTTCTCTTCCCATATGTTACACTGCAAGTCAACCGTCATTCCTCTAGTCGTTCCCTCTTTCCACGTCTCTGGCATTAATTTAAGTTGCCCGTATTATCCATAAGATCGTAGCATCGCACTTGTATCACTTCTTATCGCTTGACAAACACGAAGCGTTTCTGCATGCCGTAGGCTTTCTCGGTAAGCCAGCGTTTGCGTCCTTTCTTCACCCTGGACATATATGGTATGCATGGTCACCCACTTGCACGTGACTTCTACCAATTCTATCGCACTACTGTACACCTGAGCTACCTGTGCAGCTCAGGAGTCGCTAGATAATTGGCTCGTATATCCAGCTCTTAACAGTGTATGATTTTCCAACCGTTCAGTTCCAGAACCAGTTTGCATTGCCCCTCCATCCTTGTTCACCCAGCAGTATAACCAGGGACCTGAATGTTACACCAAATGGGTGTGTGTCATCTTCAAGATATCTGAGGGATGACTAGAATTCAGAAGAAAGGAAAACACGAAGCTCATGTTGTCGTTTGGCATAACATGTAACCTATATGTTGTGTTGTACAGAGGATGGCTTACATGATGTAAGCCATACTCTGAACAACATACGTCACACCCTCTGATCTCACTCCAGTAACAGTATGAACTGAAACACCCAGGCTACATCAACACCATGTTATCAAATTACCCTTGAAATCATTTAACATCTTCAAAAGTAAGCCCGGAATCTTCTTTTTCGAACAACAAAACTGTGACGTCGGATGTCGGAAATATGCAATGTCGAAAGGAAAATGTAAGGTCCAAGTTCTTCCGGTAATTATATCCACACTCGCCAAGCAAGAGAGGGTATTATGTTTTGATCAGCACGCGCGTGCGTGCGTGCGTGTGTGTGTGTGTGTGTGTGTGTGTGTGTGTGTGTGTGTGTGTGTGAACAAAAGAATTCAAATAGTTTTTGTCCTATTTTAACCAATCTTGGTGGAGTGCTTGATGGTTAGGCAAGTAGTAAACTTGTTATTCGTTAGAACACTGAGTCAAAAGTCAAGATCACAGTGCTAGGACAAACATTGACCTACGAAAATAAACTTAAGCAGTTTTTATTCATTTTAGACAAAACTAAGTTTAAGATTGACAACTAGGAAAAAATGAAGTTTTGAAAACATTCAGTCAAATTTCCAAACCATGAAAGCAAGGTCGAAGTTCAATCTGTACCGGGTATGTGTGATTATTTACACAATTAAATTGTGATTATTTAAATAATGTTGATCCGATTTTAACCACACATAATGGAGGGATTGAAGGTCATCCATGGAGTCAACCCTTTCAACAATAGGTCAAAGGTCAGGTTCATAGGGCAAGATCAACTTTAACACTATTAATTGATTTAGAGCAAACTTTATGGAAGGGCGTAGGACACGTCAACAATAAAGGAGTTCGATTTCAATTGAGTAATTAATCAAAGGTACACGTTACAGGGAAATGTCAAATAACACATTCAGATAGCAAGGTTAACCCAGTTTTGTTCTGATTTTAAGCAAACGTCGTGGATGGGTAAATGGTCAGGCAAGAACAAAGGGATTCGGTTTTTAGAAGTCAAATGTAAAGGTCACAGGGCAAGGTCAAAAGCCAATCACTTGAATCTATGTATAAAAAAATAACACTTTATTTTTCTTTTAATCTAATTTGGAATGAACTTGATTGGCGAGTTCAGAATCACTCAAGATGTTGACCTATTATTTTTAAGAACAACAGATCACAGGTCAAGGTCACATGTCAATATTAAATTCAATAGTTTTAAACATGTGCAGACTAAGCTTTGTGAAATGGTTCAGGTTAATCCATGGCGTGGGATGTACCTCACGTGAGTCAACTGGGGTGGCATGTGACCTATTGTATATCTTATGAATGAGATTTTTAACAACGCACAGCAAATTTCTTGTTGTATCAGCATCATGCAATCTTTATGGGATATTGGGCTTTCTATCATCTCTCATCACCACCCCTTAGGTTGACCCTAGAAACAAAATAACAGTAGTTACTCTGAACGAATTTCATGCACTTCCAAATCTATTTACCATGGCGTTAGCACCTGAGGATGACTCAAACCTGTCTGGAACACTCACTTATTTTTTTATCATAAAGTTGAATTCGAGGCCGACAGTGGCGAATGAGTGGACAGTGCAAGATTAACCCCTACACGCTGGGGTTTTTCCAATGTTGCATGCTCCTCCCTATGGAGAATATCGAGATTTTGGAATAAATACCCTTTTTTCAAACTCTAACATCTGCCAACCTATAACAGCTAGAGAAAAAATTAAAAATACATAAGAATCACCAACTCTTCCTCTTTCAAATGAAATTATCCCTATGTCTCCAGGTGGTCCCATCGATGAGTAATGATAAGTTAAAGTTCAAGGGGTGGCGGGAAGACGCTTGCGGCTATACACATCAACCAGTATTGCTTGGCACCCAAAATCATGACGGCTATACACGTCAACTGGCATTGCTCTGCACCCAAAATCGTGACGGCTATACACGTCAACCAGTGCTTAGGGGTTAAGTAATACAGGTACATGCACTAACTTCTCAGAGCTCAAGTGGAGAAATATAAACATTCTGTGATGACATCTGTCAGACTGTGGAAAAAGATAACACGACATAGACCATACTCACAGGAGATGTCAATGTAAAAGTTGGGAAATCGAGAAATGGAGCAGCATGTACTGTATGGGAAAATCTGGGGTGGGAGAAAGGAATGAGACGAGAAATGGTGGTAAATTTTCCTAAAATGTACATGATAAAAATGAAACATGTTTTCACAAAACGATAGGGAAAAAATGGACCTGGGAAAGTCCAAATGGAGAAACAAAAAATGGATTTGACTTTATCACGAAAGATAAGAATAACACGATCGTAAATGTCACGGTTATCAAAAAAGCAAATACCGGTAGAGGAAGTGACCACGGAATGGTGGGTTGCATTGCAAGATTCATTTTCAGTAGTGCAATAAACCCTCTCGCACACGATAAGTTTCAGTAAGTTTTCTGGCTCACGATTTTACACTACGAAGCCGCCCGGCCGGGGAGCGCGCGCGTGGCAAATTTCAGCGAATGAAACACATTCTTGCCTTATTTTCGCCACCCAAAAATCCATTTATTCCCATTAAACCTTTCTCAAGGTAGGCATCGATGTTTGTTTTATCTGATAAACAGGACCAAAACACGGGAAAACACCAGCAAAAAAAATTATTAGCCCTGGAAGCATGATCGAGTAAACTGTTTTCACTTCCCAACATCGCCGTTTGAATATTTTCCATCATACAGGAAAATGATCTAATAGGTTTTTATAGAGAATTTCATCAGCTTTCTAACGAAACAAATCCGGTTGAGATATGATGTATACTTTTCGAGAAAATGGCCAAAAACTGAAAGCCATTTTCGGAAAAAATTCACTGACCTCTGATAGCTTAATTTTCCCAGACACCTAATGTTTTTATTACATAGTAATATGCCCAAATTCACCAGCTTTCCCCATCTCAAATATGAACCACATACGCCTCATAGTTCTCGAGTAAATCGAAAGAAAGTACTAAGCACTCCGTCCGTGATTGACTTTCGTGATGGGCGCACGGCGTACGCAATGTTCCCGCCTACGTAACAACGAATTCTTATCATAAATATTACATAGTTATGTATTGTACATACGTAGAATTTACTGCTCTTTATCATGGTTCAAACGTGAAATTGATATGTCCAATAGTTTTCGAGTAATTGGCCGACAAAGTGAGAGTATTACTACGAGCGTTAATTAATGGTAACAGCCGCGAAGAGACACTCATTTCCACCGCCTTTTCTCGCACAAAACGTAACATAATGCTTACATTTTGGTATTGATCATATGTAGAATTTAGTGGTATAGATCATGGTTGTTACAGAAAATCGATAAGTCTAATAGTTTTCGAGTAATTGGCCGACAAAGTGAGGCTAGTACTCCGAGAGCTTGTCACTGATAACAAACGCGAGGAAAAAGAAAAAAAACCTCGCCTTTTACCCCCCAAAACGCTACCAAAGGCTTACATTCTGGTATTGATTATACGTAGAATTTAGTGGTATTGATGATGGTTGTAACAGAAAATCGATGTCTAATAGTTTTCGAGTAATTGGCCGACAAAATGAGGTTATTACTCCGAGCGAATGTCACTGATAACAAACGCAAGGGAAAAAAACATTTCCCTCGCCTTTTATCCCCCAAAACGCTACCAAAGGCTTACATTTGGGTATTGATCATACGTAGAATTTAGTGGTATTGATGATGGCTGTAACAGAAAATCGATAAGTCTAATAGTTTTCAAGTAACTGGCCGACAAAATGATGTTATTACTCCGAGCGCTTGTCACACAACAACCGCTAGGAACAAAAATATTTCTCTCGCCTTTTACCCCCCCAAAACGCTACCAAAGGCTTACATTCTGGTATTGATCTTACGTAGAATTTAGTGGTATTGATGAGGGTTGTAACAGGAAATCGATAAGTCTAATAGTTTTCGAGTAATTGGCCGACAAAGTGAGGTTACTCTTCCGATCGCTACCAACTTTTACACACACTGTTTTTTTCTTGCACACCTGCCTGAAGACTATGCTACCAACTTTTTTCCCCCTATCTGTACAGACTGTTACATCTTCCATGGATGTTTTCCTATTGTTATAACCTACTACACATAAACATAACTCTTCTATAGTTACTGCTGTGGAGATTTACTTTCTTTCATATGTGTAATCTGTAGGAGAAAATGGTTATTTGTCTGAAAGTTGGAGAGGTAATGGTAATAGATTATTATATATATCAACAAAATTTGCAGAACTCACTTCCTCCAGGGGTGTTGATCCAGTTAGACCAGGGATTTGAAGATGAGGAGTTATGTAGTGTGTGTGTGAGTCAGCTTCTCCCTGAGAGTATGAGGCAACGCTATTTTTAGCACACACCACACTCCTTCACGGAAACTCACAGCTTGTTTGACGTATATTTCATACAATTTCATACGCATTTACACTATCAGAATCACAATAATTCCAGCCCTAAAACACCGGTAATTCTCCCCTCCCGACTTCAGGTTTGCCCCTTCACAACACTCTGTTTCATGCCGTACGTAACGCTTGTTGGCTCCATAATTTCACCAAGCCATCCACAGTATCTTTCACACAATATATATTTATGCCTTGGCTTCATTTATATACGTATTTCCACTCACGCCATATGGCCTACGGGGGGGCGGAGTGGCGAAACCCCGCTACACTGACCATGCGTCTGGCTCCAAGGCCCAACGATTGCTAACGGCCAGAATTGCTTTTCAATACACATATGTATGTTCCATCGACAACATCACGTCACTATATGTTCACATACAATGTATTATCTCACTGAGTCAATAGGGCCTTTGCCTTGGGCGAGAGGGGGAGAATTATGGACAATTTAAAGGGAACCACGAGCTGTCAAACACCACCGCCTGACTGCTTGACAAACACTGAGGTTGGGGGGAGCGGGCTGAGGTAGATAAGGCAAAGCAGTGTTGCCAATGACTTACCTCGAGAGAGATTTGGCGGCGCTATGATGCGTCCAAAAATCACGCAAATCGGCCTATAAATTTTTTTCTGATGATTATTTTGGTGCTTAAACCACGCGATTCAAGTGACTGTGCCATTTTGCAATGGAGGCTACGTCACTCGAATCGAGTGACCGTGTCTGAGAGGGTATATATGATTAAAAATAAAAAGACATGCCCAATAAAAGTAGGTGAAAACGACGCAGCCTTTCTGTTTGAAATAACGAACAGATTTCAAGCTATAAGTTATACTGAGTGTGACATTGGTTAGTTGAACAAGAGACTAACAAAAGGGCTAAAAGAAACAGTGGAGGTAATGGAGAAAGCTAATACAATAAAAGCCAAGAAACATTCAGAAAAGAATTTTGGGCTAATGGAGAGAATAAAGGATATGAACGCAAAAACAATGAAAGATGCAATACAACGAGTGAAATTAAATAAGCTTATCAACGAGGAACAAAGAGAAGAAAAAAGAAAGAGAATTATTGATTAGATCAAAGAAACCATAAAAAAAGGAAAGAAAGTCTGAAACATGTCTGAAGTAAATTGGCATTAGCAAAGCAACAAATTATATCACTGAAAGACAAAAACGGTGATGTCATTAAATGCAGAGATAAGATTGTGAGATGAGTTGAAGAATTTTACAAAGAAATGTATGCATCAAAGACAATAGTACTAATAGCTAACTTTTCAGTTGACACTGGTGAAAAAAACTAACGTGACACTAGACGAAGTAAACATTTCTTGAAAACATGAAATGAGGGAAGGCCCCAGGAGAAAATGGAATAGTAGCTGATTTACAGTTGGATGCAGGAGTAAAAAGTAGAAAACAGGCTCATCACTTATTTATTCAGTGTGTAAGAAAGAAGACGATTCCCCAAAACTTGGTGTAATGCAATAAGTATTTTACCAAAAAAGGCGAGTCTAAAGATCTTAGGAACTATCGACCCATTAGCTTATTATCAGTCATTTACACACTCTTCACTAAAGTCCTTTAGAGCAGAACAACAACATATTTGGAAGAAAATCAACCTCTCGAACAGACAGGATTCCGAAGCAGGAATTCGACTACTAATCATCTACACACAATGAAGCAGCCTACTGAGAAAACTACAAAATATGATAAACCACTGTGCTTAGGTTTTGTTGATTTCGAAAAGTTTTTCGACTCAGTGGAGCACATACAATTATAAATTCATTGTGAGAACCAGGAGTAAATGAGAGCATTGCAAAGGTGCTCGAAAACATATATGATGAGGGAACTGCTACAGTTAACTTACATAAGGACTCGGAAAAAATAAGGTTGAGAAGGCGTGCATCATTGAGATACAGTTTCGCCGAAATTATTTACAATATGCCTGGAAAGTATTTTCAGAAAGCTTGACTGTGAAAACAAACGAGCATACATACTGTAGATGGAGGAAAGCTTAACCATGTAAAATTTGCTGATGACATTTTAATCTCAAATGCAGCAGAGGCATTGTATGAAATGGTAAATGACCTGAACGGAGAAAGTCTCAAAGTAGGGTCAAAGACAAACCAGAGTAAAACTAATGTTTGATCTAAATACACCATAGAGCACCATCAGAATATTCAAAGAAATTCCTGAAGAAGTCAAGGAGTACAATTACTAGGTGCAAATACTAAAACTAACAAAAGACCCTGATAGCGAAATAAAAAGACGCATAACAATTGGATAAAAGTTTTCGGTAAAGATAGCCACACCATGAAAAGTAGCTTGCAAATATGGATGAAAGGAAAAGTATATAACGAAAATATATTTCTAGCTATGACTTACTGATGTGAGACCCGAAAACTGGCAAACTCGATGGAAAATCAACTAATCCGTTCTCAAAGAGCAATGGAAAGGTCATTGTTGGGAATATCTTTAAGGGACAGGGAGGTTCAGCCTGGGGGAGAGAGCCGACTAAAGTCAAATACATTATAAAAGCTTAATAAAGAAAAAAAAAATGGAGGTGGGCAGGTCATGTACCAATAATAATGAATAACTGATGGAGCACGAGGCTGACAAACTGACTCCAAGAGATTGTAAGCGTAGCAGGAAAGGCCAGACAAGAGGGGAAGAGATGAGAGAAGTTTGCAGGCAAAACGTGGTAGAAGGGAGACGAAATGATGATGATGATGATGATTGTAATATATATATATATATATATATATATATATATATATATATATAAAATCTTTATTAACCTTAGTACAAGCCTCAACACATGGGGACCTTGTCCCTGAAGGTCTTGTAGTAATAAATATTAATATTATGGCACACTGCCACATACATGGAGCAAAAATTAACGTACACCTTTATATTTAATACAAGGACTAAGATTAATCCTACTAAAATATTCTTGTTCCACATTAAGAGAACTCAGCGTTAAAGGAAACACCGTGAAGTTCCTATGCATAAAAAAGCGAATAAATAAGGAGTAAACTTTCCACTGTCTACTCATTTATGTACTTCCGCTACCCATTCCTTATTTACTCCCATGTATTTATGTTACGCTGCCTTGTGTCTTTATTCTACTATCGACTATGCTTATCTCAATCTGCATTTGGCATATTAAGTCTAGTTTCCTAATTCTACTCATTCCTTCCTGGCTTTCCGCAGAATCTTTCCCCAGATTGTTGGGGATTGTACTGATTGTTAAATATTCGAAACATATAAAAAATAATCAGCAGAGTGGTCCTTGACACGAAGACTCTCCAATTTTCCTGGATGAGCTGAGCTTCCACACCATAGGAAATCCGGAAGCAAGCCAGTGCTGCTTTGATTAGCATATCCAGCTCGCAACTTGCAGGACCCAAGTTCCATTCTCATTCTCGGGCCAGACTATTGGACAAAGTTTGCTTGCCTCCCATGTCTCTGTTGATCGATATAATAGCTGTGGACCTGGATATTAAACAGACTATTGAAGACCGTATTTTTTGGGAAGATTGGAACTCAACAACACTCTCTCTCACACACACACACACACACACACAAACACAAACACACACACACACACACACACACACACACACACACACACACACACATAGGGTAGAGCCAAAACTACAGGGATGAACCGGAAGCTACAAAGGTGCAGGGAGGATCTTTGTGATAATACTGTCTGTACAAAACTTTAGTGAGAAATCTGCAATGACAAGACCTCAAGTGAAAAACTAGGGATAAGACTGCAGGAACAAAGCTAAAGGGAGAATACTAAGGTGTCAAAATTGCAGGGACGAAACTATAAAAAGAAAGAAGCTGGCACCATCAAGGGTTGAATCCTACAGTTCTACGATTTCTTGAAGCTGAGGAAAGTCTTCTGGTGTTTGTCTAATAAAACTCTCAGTGTACTTGTAGCAGAGAAAATTGAGACGGTTTTCAAGCCTACGCTTGCTACAGTAGCATAAAAGGCTTTAAATGCTAGGATTCTCTCAACTAAACAAAAACCTCTGATATTAGCCTAAATAAAATTCGTAGGTGTATAGTGTGGAGTCATTTATTCCAGGAAGATTTGAATCCTTTCATTGCTTGGATTACTCTCATTTGAAAAAATAAAAGAAAATCTAACCTAAGAAATACCAAGGTCCATCACAGGCAAAGAAAGGACTATTCATCTTTCTGACTATAGCCTGTCGCCTTACGGAATATCTGTTCCCTAAAAGGAAGCTGAAACAGGACTGTAAAACACTATCTTGCTTGACCCTGTTAGAGCATCACTGTTGTTTGTATTACCGTGGGGGAGGTGGTAGTCAAGTGAATATAGCAGTGATCTGCTCTCTGAAAGGGCGCAAGTTCCATTGCCTTGGGTACGAAACAGTCTAAAGATTACATTCGGACTCGCAAACCGATAACGAGTGTAATGTTTTGATCGGAGCGCGCATGCATGTGCACAACTGGGTGTGTGCTTCTGTGTGTGTGTGTGTGTGTGTGTGTGTGTGTGTGTGTGTGTGTGTGTGTGTGTGTGTGTGTGTGTAACCAACATAACTCAAAACTTTTTATCCGATAGGCCTATTAACTAAACTTGATCAAAGGAATGAGAATCAGCCAATAAGAATATCTATTATTCTTGAGAACAATTGGTAAAAGGTCAAGGCAAAGGGTAGTTCAAACACTGACCTAGCAAAATCAACTTAAACAGTATTTATCCAGTTCAGACCAGACTTGGGGAAAGGTTGATAGTAAGGTAAGAAAGAAGTTATTCAATTAAAAGGAAAATCAGTCAAGGGTCAAGGTCACAGGATAAGGTACTAGTAAAACCCCTGCTGGGAGTGGTAACAAAACTTAGTTTTGATCCAGTTTAACCAAACTTGCTGGAACAGTTGATGGTCAGGCAAGGAGTAAACAGGTTGTTCCTTAAAAACACATGTCGAATGTAAGGGTCACAGGACACGGTCAGTTTTTTTTAAATTTTATCCTCTTTAGACCAAACATTGGTATAGTTAAGGATAGAGCATTATTAAAAGTATCTGAGTTTGAGAGGGATCAGTCACTCGTACTCGGCACAGAGAGAGCTAAAGTCACAAGACAAGGTCAACTCAAACAGTTTTGAGCTGACATGAACCAAACTTAGTGGATGGGTTAAGGGTCTGACAAGGAAAGAGTGATGCACTTTTGCGAACATTATTTGTCAGTAGCCTGTATCACCAGACAAGGTTGAAGGTCACACCGTATCTACAGTATGTGTGAACAATATAACAAACATATTTTCGCCTAATCTGGATCAAGCTTCCCGATGAGTTGAGGATCACTCAAGGGGATAACTGATTATTTTAAAATTGTCAAAGGTCAAGGTCACATAATAAGATACTGTAAACTGAAACACTTTCTGAATGATGCAGACTGACGTTTGTCGAAGGGTTCAGGCTAAAACACTCATAAAGACATTCGATTTTGGAAACACTCCGTCAAAGGTCTACATAAATTGACAGACTCAATTCAAACATTTCTGATCTTATTTGAATCAAAGATGATGGAAGGGTTAAGGGTTAAGAAGGACTGAAGTAATTCGGTTTTGAGAGTAATCTGCCAAAGGTAAAGGCCACATGTCCTTTAGCCCAGACTATGGACGTGAGTCTTGCACTCTGATGTCATACCATTGTACTGTAACGGTAAATGCACCCTAATCTGTGTGTTGACTCGAACCCACCTCACTAGCTAAAAGATGTGTGAACGTGATGCAGTTATGACGTTTTATCTTATGGATACACATGCTCCGACCTATTCCACTGTAGATATGCAGTGGTGAGGTGAGTTTGAGCCACACAAAGGTAAAGGCACTTTATGATACACTGTTATTACAAGCTGTTTTAGAGAGAGAGAGAGAGAGAGAGAGAGAGTCACCATGTTTGATTGTTTGTTTGTCCTTCAATCACGCCCAAACCAAGGGCCAGAGACCCCTAGACCCATATTAATTATGAATCAGGGTGATGCAAGGATGGTTTTAGGGGGTCAAAATTCAGATTTAAGTCATTTGAGGTCATCGGTAGAGTGTTCACATATTTAGCCCAGGCAAAACCACGTACCACTGCAGCCCAGTTTTTGGCATGGAGATTCACATGACCTCCAGTTCAGACATAGGCTATTTGAGAATGACCTCCGAGGACATTTGAGGTCACTGGTCAGAGGCCATTTGAGGTGACCGGTAATACACACTCTAATGACTGGACCCAGCAGACCATTTTATGCCAATGAGACTCACACGACCTCCAGCTCAGATGTGGATATGTGAGGTTGACCTCCGAAATCATTTGAGGTTGCTGGTAATATTAAACAAGTGGGCACGAATACTGTGCATTAGTCTGCGAAAGCTGAGACAGAACTATCCTGGACCTCTTATAATCGCTCTTCAAAGGCATAAGAGGTACATGGTCTTCTAGAGTAGTAAGAAAGACTGAAACACAACAAATAGAATGAGAGTGTTCACCTTTTAGGCATGGCAATGGCAGGTAGTCCCCTTGGGCATGGATACAGTGGTACCAGCGTTTTTTCCATGAGTCTGTGCATCCCTGGAAGACTTCAGGTTTGATGGTCTTGAGCACCTCTGCGATTCTGTCTAGATCTCCTTAGTCAAGTCAAATCGACGCCATTTCAGTCGTAATTTCAGCTTGGGAAATAGGAAAAGTCTCAGGGGGCAAGTCAACCTAATAGGGTGGGTGAGGAATGACTACCGTGTTAGTGGAAGCCAGGAACTGCCAGACAACAACTGATGCGTGGGTGGGGGAATTGTCATGCTGCAGGACTCAGCCCTTGTTCTTCCACTGTTCTGGACATTTGTGGCGGACGTTCTCCCTCAGACACCGCAAAATTTCACAGTAAAATTTTTTGCTGACAGATTGACTGGGTGAGATGAATTCCTTGTGAACAATCCCTTGGATATCGAAGAGAACGATCAACATCGAATAGACATTGCTGTACTATTGGTCTGCCATTGGAAAACTGCCAAACCACCTACACACCATGTTACAATAGTAAGTGTAGCTCAACAACACGTCAGCTCACAGACACGGCCGGGGCTACACTGACGCACAAGGGATGCTGCTGACTCCTCCTAGCGGCAAAGGTGAAACTACAAACGGTTGGCTCCCTCTGTTCAAATTACTCGGAATTTTGGTAGCACCTAGTGTATATATATATATATATATATATATATATATATATATATATATATTAGGGTGTTCAGAAAAATCGAACCTTCAGGAACTTGAAGGGCAAAGTGTTTATTCAGTTCCACTGTTAGTGGGAGCTACACCATGCTTTGCAATTTATCTCTAGCTTTCTCAAACCCATGCCTCATTTCAGCACAAGTTGCAGTGCAAGTGGTAACTCCTGCCTTGATCGCAGCAGGGCTTGACTTGGGGGAACTCACATTGTCTGTCGGATCTCTCCACTCTGTTCAGAAGGAATCAAGGACTGAGATTGCTGAAAGGTCAAAAAAGAATTCCAACCACAAACACCCTTGATTCTCCATTTTGATGGAAAGCTCTTGCCCCATATTGATGGCAGCGGCCACAATGATCGCCTGGCGATTGTTGTTACAGGGACTGCTATAGAGAAGATTCTGGCGATCCCTAAGATCCCTGCTGGAATGGGCGAAGCAATGGGAACAGCAGTGCTAAGTACTCTTGATTAATGGCCGGAAGTAAAACCCTGGATTGCAGGGCTGTTTTGATACTACAGCGTCCAACACCTGGGTTTACAGTAGAGCTTGCTTTGTCACTGAAAGAGGTCTCCAAGTCCCACTGGTGCTCTTGGCATGCAGGCACCACATGTGTGAACTCATTGTGGCAAGGATCTTTAACCTCTTTTTCTCTTTTTCTGGTCCTGAAATTCCTCTCTTTGATCGATTCAAAGAGTTCTGGAACAAAATTGACATAGATTCCTTCGATCCCTACGATGATGACCTAGATGAAAAATCTCAGTCATGGATTGCCAACAGAGCTGAGGACATTGAACACTTCATACTCAGCCACATGGATCGTGTGCAACCCTGTGATGACTACCTTGAGCTCCTCCAGCTGTCTTTGGCTTTTAATGGCAAGAAGCTAGCATGGATGACCTTCCGCCGTCCAACTGCATATCACAGAGCAAAATGGATGGCCAAAGGCCTTTACTGCCTCAAGATCTTCCTTTTCAGAAATCAGCTGAAGGATGCAGCCTCCTTCCCCTTCACATGGCAACAAAAGGAGGCCATCAAACGCATCTGTGTCTTCCTCATCACCATCTATGTGATGTGTTGGTTTGAAGCCCCAAATGCTGTCAATGCTCCAATCAATGACCTCAGTCTCCTGAAGAAGACTGAAAAATTCAAAGAGGTTTATCCAGTTGTACAGAGAAGGTACTGGACAAAGTCAAAAGCCACCTCTGCTACCTTAGTGAGGACCTGGCTGCACGAGCCATGTATTCTGACAAATTCTCTGCTGAGGAAATGCAGGAAATGCTGAAGAATATGACCACAGCACTGCCGAGGAAGAAGGGTCTGCGCCAATTGAACATGAAGACGATTGAAAAGGCATCAGATCCTAGAATCCCTAAGTTTGTCAGTCAGAAGTCGAAAAACCTATTCCAGTGTTTGAAGCTGGATACTCCGACAAGCATCGATGACCTCTGCCCCATTCCTGATGTCATGGCCCACCTCAAAGCGGTCAATGACGCTGCTGAGTGGGCAGTCAAACTGGCAAAGGACTACAACAGTGGTCTGACGAAGAACGAAGAAGAACGACAGCTGATCTTCCATGTTGTGCAGCACCACAGAGCCCTCTATGGCTCGGCCAAAAAATCCCACATGTAATAAACTCGTTATGCATGTTGTATAGCTAGAAAATCTTGTTTCTTTTTGTACACCATTGTTTATTTTTACATTTCTTTACCACTCAGATCAGTTAGATTTTACAGAATGCAGGGGTAGTGAGGCACGACTTTGCATTGATGAAAAACCATAAATTTTTGCTTGATTGCTTTGTTTGTAAAGTGGAATCGATTCCATACTTTACCCACCTAAATATCCCATTTTTTTTTCTTTTTTATAAGTGCTGAACACCCTAATATATACAGTATATATATATATATATATATATATATATATATATATATATATATATAGATAGATAGACAGATAGATAGATAGATAAATAGATAGATAGATATAGATATACAATAGATAGATAGATAAATAGGTATATATATATATATATATATATATATAATAGGCTGCTTCCCCCAAAGAAAAGTAGGTAACCGAGACAGGATGACATACTCCCAAATTTACACATCCACACACACACACACACACGTTCATTCACATCTTAGCCCCAGGGGTAGAACAGAGAGATCCTGACCACACCACACCACATAAGGGTCAACTGCGCAGTGCAATCAGTGACATCTGCAGCAGGGCCCAACAGCAGAGCTGGTTTACCCCTGTCACATCATAATGGACCCATCTCCATATCCACACCAGACGTGATCAGCTGATCAGACCAAATGCAGGAGAATATCCCCTCAGGGCTGGATCATATTTTATTCATTCACAGTTTCTCCCCAACCATTTCTATCATGCACAGCCATTCTTCCTTGCTGAACAGACATCCCTCCCGCATCCAGCACTCGCTTCACACTGTCCTTTCATCCTATTCATGGTCTTGCTCTCAGCTTTACACCTTTCACCTCTGATACAGTTATCTTTTTCACCAGTCGCTCATTATCCATTTTGTCCATATGCTCAAACCATCGCAACACCCTCTGCTTAACTCGATCAGCCTTCTCCCGCACAACTCCAGTTCTCCTTCGCACTTCATCATTTCTCACTCAATCCATATATGTCACTTCACACATACCGCGCAGACACCTCATCTCCATTACATTCAAACGTTTTCTCTCTGCTGCATCCACATTCCATGTTTCAGCCCCATATAACGCAGTTGGTACCACAACATCTTCATTCAGCCTGCTCAATAGATCCATTCTAAGCAAATGACATCTAAACACTTTTTTCATTTCTACCAACATCTATCCTATTTCATTCATTCTAAACTTCACTACTGCATCTATTCTTCCATCCACATGTGACCCTAAATACTTAACCCGCCCCGCCCCAACCAGTTTTCCACCAGTGACTCCCCCCAATCCCGACCAATTTTGGAAAAAAATTTTTTTGGCTCAAACCTCTGCTTTTGGTGAGAAACATAGAAAATTCATAGAGAAATCACTCACCTCAGGTTTGAATTACTCGATACAGGTAGCAGTACTCCTTATCTTACTGGGTTTTCTATCAGGCTGGCTCCAAAGAAAACGAGTTCTATGGGAGGGTAACTATTCTACACCACTCAAAAACAGTATTTATTTATTTATTTGGTACGAATCTATATATAGTACGAGAGTATATTGGTTTTCAACAGCAATATAGGCAATATAAGCATTGTTTCACTCACTAACACATCAACATACCTGACCTTTTTTGGCGACATTACTTGATCATCATTTCTGACTGTTTCTTCCTCTAATGCTATGTAAACTTTGTCCTCCACATTGTCATCGACTGGGGAATCACTCTGGCCCTGAATGTCTTTATTGGCCAGGTCACTGGTAACAGGTGAATTGCCGAGACAATGGCGTGCGGGGGGGTGGGAGGTCATGCGGAGTAAGGCATTTTCCCTGCCTGGCATCTTGTAGTGTCCTGTGTACATGTACCAAATATCATGAGCAAAAATTGAAAATTGTGCAAATTAGGGACCTTGCAATTGCATGATGTACTGGTACGTCGATGGGTCTAGCTGTGACAAAATGTTGCGATGTACTCATACGTCGATGGGATGCCTTGGGTTAAAACACTCTACCTCCTCAACCAACTCACCATTCAAAACACTATTCACCCTGCTACCATCTACCAACCTCATACACTTAATCACTTTACTCTTATTCTCATTAACTCTCAATTTCCTCATTTCACCCCCTCCAAACTCCTCTAGCAACTGTCTCAATCTCTCCTCTGAATCAGCAACTAGTGCAGTATCATCAACAAGCAGCAGCTGGTTCCGATTCCACTCTCTACCATCAGCATTCACCAGACACAAATCCCCACCTAACACTCTTGCATTCAACTTTCTTATAACACCATCCATATAAATATTAAACAACCAAGACAACATCACACATCCCGCATCCCCACTCTCACGGGAAACCAATCACTCACAGTATTTCTAAACACTTAACCGCACTCTACTGTTTATATAAAAACTTTTCACTCCTTTTAGTAACCTACCATCAAGTCCATACAATCTTAAAATAGGCTACAAAGCCTCCCTATCACTTCTATCATATGCTTTCTCTAAGTTCATGAACACCCAAAACACATCCTTACCTGTAGCTAAATACTTCTTACACATCTGTCTCACAGCGAAAGCTGATCCAAGCATCCCCTCCTTCTCCTAAAGCCATACTGCTGAACACCAATCACTCCCTCTGTATCCTCTCTAACTCCCTTAATTAACACTCTACCATACACCTTACTTACAACACTCAACAGACTTGTACCCCTAAAGCTAGTTCATTCATTCTTATCACCCTTACCTTCATACTGTACAGTGGAACCACACTAGTACTTGCCCAGTCAATTGACACCATACGTCTCATAAAACACACATTCAACAATCTTACTGACTACTCAACAATAGTCACTCCACCACTTTTCAGGCATTCCCCACCACACCCATCCATACCTGCAGCTTTCCCTGCTGCCATCACGTTTAATGCCTCCTGTGCTTCCTCCATCGTGATCAAGGAATCATTCGACTCTCCCAACACATTTATTCCTTGCACCTTTTCATCCACGACAGTCTCAGCCTCCCTTTCCTCCTATACATTTAACAATCTTTCCAAATACTCTGTCTATCTCTTTCTTACTGCATCCATCTCATTTAACATCTTTCCATCTTTTGCTTTTACTCCCTCTTCCTTCACAGACTCTCCCTTTTGCACCATTTTCACCTTCCAAAACAGTTTTCTTATTCTGTTGAGAATTCGCAGTCAACTGCCTACCCCATCTCTCATCTGCTGCCACTTTAGAATCATGCACAGCCCTTCTCGCCCTATTCCTCTTTTCCTTATATCTTTCATATGACACCTCATCCTTCCTCTGCAGCCACACTTCGTATGCACGTCTCTTCTCAGCCACAGCCATACTTACTTCACTCCCAAACTTAGATTTGCCTTCCCCTTTCATCTTTGTTTCACTCGAAGCTAACACATCCAGCTTTCTTCTCTCAAACATTCTTCCAATCTCCTCCCTTTTAGCCTCAATCGTACTACAACGACGCACGTTCATAGACCCAATATTCAGGTTAGGGGAATAACTCAATCCCCCATCCCTTTCTATTCCCTATGTCATTGTAGGAACTAAAAAAACGGAGGGGGAGGGGGTCCCTTGTCCCCTCATCCCGCCCTTTTCAGTCGCCTTTTACGACACACAGGGAATACAGTGGAAGAATTCTTCTAACACGACCTGGCTGCAGAGTGGTAATACAACCCCACAGCGTGGCCTGATATATATATATATATATATATATATATATATATATATATATATATATATATATATATATATATATATATATATATATATATATATAGATATAAAACACAAGCAAAACAATTGGCCACTATATGTCTCAAAGTATGTGTTTCACATTTACCATTGAGAAAGCAATATTTCGTCGAATAATAATTCAAAATAGAAGAGGCACTTAAAAATATGAAGATCGATTCGATTGATGTCAATGTTTGTGAAACCTCAGTCCATACATTTTTAGTAAAGCACTGCTGAGTGGGATGCATGGATGAGAATAGGTCTTGAGATGGTTGCAATGTACTAGGTAGGATGAGCTGTGATTGTGGTGGTTGAGGGACCATAATTAGGTAATGAGTTCTACAGAATGGATTAGTAGTTGTGTCAATTAGATTTATGATATTTACTATCTATCTATCTATATACCTAGGCTGCTTCCTCCAAGGAAAGGGAGGTAGCCCAGACAGGACGACACACTCGCCATTTATTCATCCATTCAAACACATTCTTTCGCATGTTAGCCCCAAAGGGGAGAACGGACAAATCCTCACTGCACCACACCGCACAAGGGTCAACTGCGCAATGCAATCAGTGACATCCGCAGCAGGGCCCGACAGCAGAGCTGGTTTACCCCTGCCTCATCATAACAGACCCATCCCCTTACCTGCACCTGACCTGACTAGCTGATCAGACCAAATGCGGGAGAATATCCCCTCAGGGCTGCGTCATCACTTATTCATTCAGTTTCCATATATTTCTGTCACGCACAGCCACTCTTCCTTGCTCAACAGACATCCCTCTCGCATCCAGCGCTCTCTTCACACTGTCCATCCATCCTATTTGTGGTCTTCCTCTCAGCCTTACACCTCTCACATCAGATCTAGTTATCTTTTTCACCAATCGCTTATCCATTCTCTCTATATGCCCAAACCATCGCAACACCCTCTGCTCAACTCTACCAGCCATCTCCCGAACAACTCCAGTTCTCCTTTGCACTTCATCAGTTCGCACTCGATCCATACACGTCACTCCACACATGCTCCTCAGACACCTCATCTCCATTACATTCAAACTTTTCTTCTCTGCTACATCCATATTCCATGTTCCAGCCCCATATAACGCAGTTGGTACCACAACACCCTCATACAGCCTTTTCTTTACATCCATTCTAAGTGAACGACATCTAAACACTTTTTTCATTCCTCCCAGCGCCTTTCCTACTTCATTTATTCTAAACTTCACTTCTGCATCTATTCTTCCATCCACAGCAACATGTGACCCTAGATATTTAACCCGAGATGTCCCATCGACGTATGGGTACGTTGCAACATTTTGAATTTGCCGGTCCTGACAACGTACTGGTATGTTGTGCAATTGCAAGGTCCCTAATTTGCACAATTTTCAATTTTCGCACATGATTTTTTGTATTTATACACAGGACACCTTCCTCTATTCCTCTACAAGATGCCAAGCGGGGACAATGCCTTACACCACGTAACCTCCCCCCCCATTGTCTCAGCAATTCACCTGTTACCAGTGACCTGGCCAATAAAGACATTCAGGGCCAGAGTGATTCCCCAATCGATGACAATGTGGAGGACAAAGTTTACATAGCATTAGAGGAAGAAACAGTCAGAAATGATGATCAGGTAATGTGGCAAAAGAAGGTCAGGAATGGTGATGAGTTAGTGAGTGAAACAATGCTTATAATGCCTATATACTGTTTGAAAACCAATATACTTTCTTACTACATATAAATTCGTACCAAGTAAATAAATAAATACTGTTTATGAGTGGTGTGGAATAGTTATCCTCCCAGAGAACTCGTTTTCTTTGCAGCCAGCCTGATAGAAAACCTTGTACGGTAAGGAGGTATTCCTACTTGTATCAAGTATTTTAAACCTCAGGTGAGCGATTTCTCTATCAATTTTCGATGTTTCTCACCAAAAGCGGAGGTTTTAGCCAAAAAAAAAAAAATTTCCAAAAATGGTCGGGACTAGGGGGTGTTGGAGGTGCGAAAGCGCTCTGGACATGAAGGGTTAAAACACTCTACCTCCTCAAGCAACTCACCATTCAAAACTCTGTTCATCCCCCTATCATCTACCAACCTCGTACACTTCATCACTTTACTCTTATTCTCATTTACTTTCAATTTCCTCCTTTCACACACCTTTCCAAACTCCTCTACCAACTGTCTCAATCTCTCCTCTGAATCAGCCACCAGTGCAGTATTATCTGCAAACAGCAGCTGCTTCAGATTCCACTCTCCACCATCAACATTTACCAGACTCGAACCTCCACCTAAAACTCTTGCATTCACCTCCCTTACAACACCATCCATGTAAATATTAAACAACCAATGCGACATCACACATCCCTGTCGCAGCCCCACTTTCACGGGAAACCAATCACTCACAGCATTTCCCACTCTTACACACGCTCTACTATTTACATAAAAACTTTTCACCCCTTTTAGTAACCTACCATCAAGTCCATACAATCTTAAAACAGTCCACAAAGCCTCTCTATCAATTCTATCATACGCTTTCTCTAAATATTTACTACTTCAGATTATTTGTGGATAGGGTCAAATGCGCAGGAAGGACTGGGATGGTGGTGAGTGGTGGGACACGCAGTGAGAAGCATATGCTGCTGAGATGGTTGTAAGCAGGCCAATAAGGTGCAAATCAAACTGAAGGCAGAAAAATGTGCTGGGTGTAAAGAAACTTTTAACCCACCCCGTCCCGACTACTTTTTGACCACTGGTACCCCCCAATCCCGACCATTTTTCGACCCTTTTTTTTTTTTGCTAAAACTTTCGCTTTTGGTGAGAAACATAGAAAATTCATAGAGAAATCGCTCACCTGAGGTTTAAAATACTCATTACAGGTAGGAGAGCCTCCTTACCTTACTGGGTTTTCTATCAGGCTGGCACCAAAGAAAACGAGTTCTAAGGGAGGATAACTATTTCACACCACTCATAAACGGTATTTATTTATTTACTGTTACGAATTTATATGTAGTACAAGAGTATATTGGTTTTCAAGCAGTAATATAGGCATTATAAGCATTGTTTCACTCACTAATACCTGACCTTTTTTTGCCACATTACCTGATCATCATTTCTAACTGTTTCTTCCTCTAATGCTATATAAAGTTTGTCCTCCACATTGTCATTGATTGGGGAATCACTCTGGCCCTGAATTTCGTACCGTGGCATGACATGGCTATACTGGCCAGGTCACTGATAACAGGTGAATTGCTGAGAAAAGGGCATGCAGGGGGGGGGAGGTCATGCTGGGTAAGGCATTGTCTCTGCCTGGCATCTTGTTGAGGAAGGTGTCCCATGTATACGTACCAAAAATGACTCGCGAAAATTGAAAATTGTGGAAATTATGAACCTTGCAATTGCAGGACGTTGAAGTACGTCCTCGGGATTAGCTGTGACAAAACGTGAGGACGTGGAAGTACGTCCTCGGGACGGCGCTGGTTAATGGCGTTTGACAAACATGGGGCAAAACGGAAAGAGTACATCCCTTGAAGATGGACGATTTGTTTGACAGTATTGGCGGTGAGCTTCTCTTCGAAGTTTATTACTTAAGGAGGTTAAAAACGCACGGTTGACAGAGACAGTAAATATGTTCTATTTAAAAGTATACGAAGTACATAAAGTAACAACTCGACCACGTTTCCACAAGTACTGAAATCAACATTTACGATTTCGACTTTAAGCGTGCAGCTGAATGGGTGTATTTTGGGCCGAAAATCCAACTACTTGGGTACTAACTTTTGCACCGGGAACTTTACAAAAGAGTTATTTTTGTAATCTTCCTTCTGTTAATTTACGGCAGTGAGTCTTCATTAAATTGTTATGCACTGTCAGAAATTTCATACACTCTCTTCTCTGACGGGTGTTAGTGT
>NC_137060.1:13212916-13275416 GCF_032717465.1 Coenobita brevimanus | reverse complement strand
TCTATGCAAGTCCTAAGGATACTGTGCAAATTAAAAAAAATATATATATATGACAGTGTACCCACGGAATGCAAGAGATGCCACATTAAGTGACAGGTGCTGCGAGGTAAGATTTGCCCTGTGCATGATGGAAAAGGTTGCATAATGAGGTGTTCCTGATGGGAGGTAATTCCTGGTTGTCTTGGTAGAATCATGAAGAGCAGAAGGTTCATCATGATTCTGAAAGACAGCCATATTATTATTATGGTCTCAGTGATACTGAAAGTTGTGTGCTGACAGAACGTGGTATTTCACAACATCATTTTAGATGTTGCATAGTAGACCCACCTTCCACACCAACATCTGAGATGTGGTCCCTGCTGCATACAAGCCTTATCGTGGTTGCTATAAGAAAGAAACTGGTACTGGACGAGGCATTGACAGACACATCCACTCAAAAAAAAAAAAAAAAAGTTGTACCGAAACGTAATATTCATCCCTCACTCTGGCGCTGACTGGAAGCCTGCATGAGGTGGCGCTATGTACCCAAGGTGGAAGGAAGCAGCTGCTGCGTAGACCCGGGTATGAAACCACCTCAGATTGCCCCACACCTCGGCATGGGAAGGATCCTGATCATACTCTGGTGAGGTGCTGTCAACATCAAGAGGGCACTGGATCCCTTCACCGTGAAGTTACTGTACTGTAGATGCAGGACGGCCCGACTGAATGAGTTACTTACTTTCGGTTGATGGATCTGGTCCACCACAGAGTATGAGGTTAAGCAACAACGAGCGCAACAATAATTCTTCACTCTCAAAACGTTTCTCAAATATAAGGTTAAGGTGAGTCCAGCGGAGAAGTCCTGCTGGGGACGACACCACCGTGCTGCTGCTGAGGAACGAAGGCTGCGTTCGCCTCCTGCCTCCTATTCACTTGAGCTGGTCCTGAAAAGGACAGTCCAGACGGTCGGTTGCGTGGCTGATACTGCTGCTGGTTAGGGTACCTGTCGTACCCCTTCCACTCAGGTTTCTGGGTGTTTTGCCCCTGGTCCGTCCTCTGCGATTTTGAACCTTGGCCATTATTCTGAGAACGGCCTTGTTGCTGGGGTTCAGTCTGAGACAGTTTCCCAGATTTATCAGCTGTCCTGTTCCAGGTATGCTGCTTGCGAGTTTGATACCTGTAGACAGTGAAGAATGCATCAGCTTCTCCACCATTTGGCTGGTATCCCTTACCTGGCAGATCTTAAGCTGAGCCATAAGTTCGGAAGGCCATGACTTTTCTAGCTGCGTGCACAGCATAAGGTCAGTTATCCCCTCACGCTGGAAGGAGTTTCATCTTTCTCCATCCACTCATCTAAGTAAGCAGTAAGCCGGTCAAGAAACTGAATGGCAGTCTCTTTTTTCTGTAAACGCACCCTCATGAACTGACTCTTGGCGTCGTCAACTGTGAGACCGTATGCTTTGACGAGTGCGGCCTTCATCATCTCATACGTGAGATTGTCTCCACGAATTCTGTGGAGAATATCGAGGGCAGGGCCCTCAAACAGGCTAAGAAACTGAAGCCGCTTAGCTGCCTCATCCAGCTGGTAAAGTTGAGCCATGTCTTCAAAACGAGCTATGTATGGCTCAAATCGCTTGCTTTCCTTGTATGAAGGAAGCTTGATGTGTGGGATCGCCATAATATGTCCAGGGATAGCTCTCGTGGAGCTTGGGCCAGCTGCACCAGATGTGTCTGAAGCCAAGGAATCTCACTTGAGCTTCAACATTTCAAGTTCATGTTTTTCGCGTGCTTCTCGCTCGGCACGTTCATGTTCTTGTTCTCTCTCTCGTTCCTCATGCTGTTCTTGCTCATGTTCTAACTGGAGTTCACGTTGTTTTCGCTCGTGTTCACATTCTCTCTCGCCTTCCTCACGCTGAATTCGACGCTCTTCTCGAGCATCATTCTCTATTTGCTGCTCGTAATTAAACCGAGAGAGGATGTAATCCTTTACTTCTCTGGGGTCTGTAAGCCCCATATCTTTAGCTTTCCTGTACATAGATGCTGGTAGACATAATGCTAAGTCAATCTAAGTGAACTAGAGACTAAGCACTGACTGCTATTTTGCAGAGAAAGATGCCAATAATCGAAAATAAAGAATATAGGCACAGGTTAGTGGTGACCAATTTTATGTAGTTAAACTGATAAAGAAAAAAATTAAACAAACAATTGACTATGAAAACTATTATGTAAAATTAGTAGAACTGAATCAATAATCACCAGTAAGATATTACCTATAGACTTTAATGATAAATACCTAAGTATGAGTGAGTGAGTATTGTCTCGTGAATAACTTTAGAGCTAGGAGTTAATATCCTGGAATGAGGTCACCAGATGTCATGGGGTTTTTGAGAATATACAATATTAAAGAATAATATTCAGTAATACTTGAGAACAGGGACAAAGAATTGATTTGTGAAAATCAAGCAATGATTACTTTATGCGGCTTACTTCGCCGATTTTCTAAGGACGAGAATTTAAAAACGTTCTCAACAGTACACAGCAGAGACTAATTACTCACACGTGCTGTTTATTGGTACTGTTAGCCTCTGGAGAAAGGACCCCACCCCTGACAATCAATATCTAATGCTAATAGTAATAAGCAGGTTCTTGCCGGTACATTAACTCCTGGTTGCACAACGGATTTTAAGCTTAATACAAAAGGACTGGCCTAAGTATCAGTTATGAATAATGCAAAGCGTTTATGCAAACTAGGAGCTATAAGTGAAATAAGCTTAATGTGAAGAAATAAAACACGAGTTTACATTACATTTAGCTCAAGAAAAAGAACTGTTAATTTATTGATTACAATGAGTTAAATTTACGTTACATGTTTCAAAATGAATTCAAAATAAGGAGAACACACTCACTCGCTCACTCAAAAGCTAAACTCTTAAACCTAGGAAAATACGAAAAGAAATACTGGTCAGAGAGTGGGCTAAGCGGAAAGGACTGGGCGTTGTTACTGAGGAAGGACACAGCCACACACGCTGAACCTTTCGCCAATTCACGCTGGGTGGAGATTCAGGAACTCGCTGTACACACGCTGCTCCAAGCTGGGCCAACGAACCTAGTCCCACAGCGCTCTAATCATAACTGGCTTCAAATAAGCGAGGCGAGGCTGAGGCCAGCCGCTAACTGGTAAAGGCTAACGAAAGGAGAGTGAGCGAAACACGCCCATAATAAATCACTCAGCGAAAGCGCTAATGTCGCGTACAAGGACGATCACTTACGAAACAGTGAAAAATTTTCTGAAAACACTCCCGATCAGGTGAATACGTGGCAGTTGACTGAGTGATACCTACTGGGATTCCACTAGAATTCGCGGTTTCCCACCAAAGTTCAATATCACGAGTTTTTTTAGATATATGATCGCGCCAACTCGTGACATGTGTGTGTGTGTGTCTGAGAGAGAGAGAGAGAGAAAGAGAGAGAGAGAGAGAGGCTTTTGTTATATGCGGAAATTGCCACAAGGATAACGTGGGACGCAGAGATCATAAGCTGAAGTATACAAGGATAAAAGGAATGGAAAGAAAAATGAACTGACTTCTGAAGGAGGAGAAAAATGGAAGCGAAGTGTATTGTGAATGGGATATCAGTAACGGAGTTACGGATGGAATATCGAGTAGTTGAGAGAGAGAGAGAGAGAGAGAGAGAGAGAGAGAGAGAGAGAGAGAGAGAGAGAGAACCTTTGATGATGATGAATGAAAAAATAGGAAGATATCTGAGAGGTGTAAGACCAAGTCGAGACGGTCAGAGAAATAATGTTAAGAGACGCTAAGAAAGGACAGAAGAAATGAGATTACGTGAAGGAAAAGAGATAGGAAAAAGGGATACCAAGGAGGAATCGGAAGAGGCGGCGGAAGCGAGGAAGAGGGGAGAGGAAGACAAGAAGATGGAGAGAAGAGGAATAAGGGAAAATAATGTAAGTCCAGGAATATGGAAGTGGAAGTTTAACAGAACGAAGGAAGGAGTGAAGTACCTGAGAGAGAGAGAGAGAGAGAGAGAGAGAGAGAGAGAGTCGTTAAGCTGATTAGTCTTAGGAAGAAGTTATATTTTGGAAAAAAAAAAAATTCACTGTGTAAAAAATCAAAATTCACTGTGAATCTTAACCAAAATGACTGATTCAGTTTTTGTATAATAATTAGAATATTGGTGTGGTGTATAGGTGGTGGAATTGATAACCACTTTGTCTTAGGACGATATGTTTAGATACATTTCGACTTCTGTATGTCCTTGGGTCAAACGGATTCACGGCCGCGTTGTAACTTGCATATGGAGGCAAGGTTTAGTTTGCATATTACACCCTGACATTCTCTTTTGCGCTTTTTATGTCTCTGTAATATTGACATAATTTCCATCAGTACCCAAAAAGGCCATATAGTTGTGAACTGTTGTGAAGAAAACGCCACGGAAAAGATGTTACAAAATTTCCAAAGCCACTTAGATGACGACCTTCATCTGAAATATGTGCAATCTGAAGGTATATACAAATGGTCAGAGTTTATTTGACAGAATTGCGTCACCCAACAGCTTTGATATTAAGTCGTGGTTGTATGAAATTCAAAGAGCCTTAGTAATGAGGCAGGGTTGAGTTCCCTTGGTTGTTAGTCCGATCACTCTTCCAGTTACATTACTGGTGAAAGGGTTAGGGGTCTTCGACATGTTTATTTACTCGTATGATTGAGGTGTGAGGAGCCAAAACCGCACTGTGTCTTATCAGTTCAGTGGACCGCATTCTCTTAGGTCTTAATTCTGTAACGCCTATTCCTCATCTATTCATTTTGCCCAGCGCAGCTTCAGCTATTCAGTATAAGGGATCCTTTCTGAGCTGAATGATATCACTCAAAGGTAACCAGAGGCAAGTAAAACGTAAGCTACCGTGAAAAAAGGGATAGAGACAGTTTTCAATCATTTGAGTACTATGACGTGTTTGTTCTAATCTAATGAAGAACCCTAACCTCTTTCAGCTCAGTTCAAGACCAAGTATAGTCAGATTAGATGGTCAGTTTAATTTGTAATCATGGAGACTCTTTACTACGCCATAATTTAGGCTCAGCAAATTTCATGCAGCCGTGACTTCACGTTTAAATTATGGGAGTGGTGCAGTTCCGTCAGGTGACTGCAAGCACACTATTAAATTTTTCTCACCCGTACAAATCGAATTGTGGATACCTCAGCGTCCGCTGAAGTCAAAAGAATTATAATTATCGTATTTGTTGCTGATGCAAAGCATATCGCAGTTTCTAAAGACATAGGTAACATAATAATTGATTATTAAGGTGTCTCGTGCAAGTTAAATCGTTAAAGATGAGGTTCTACGAAGCCTGTCATGCCATAAAAAATATGGACCATAGTCACGGGAGCCTCTGACAGTCTTTGGGTTGAAATCTCGTCACCAAAAGCCTTCTGACACCTTTCCTAGCGATTTGCTTTGCCTTTTTAACCGTAAAGCTGCCCTCAGCTTATTAAGACACATGCTTTGGTGAATAAAATTGTCTTGAGTTACCTGGAATAGAACATAAGAATTGCCCAAACCATGAGAGGAATAATGGTACCAGTGTTAACACCCAGGCTTCTATAGTTCACTTTCTTTCTCAGCGGAATATCATCGTCTGCAGTTAGCTAAGGGGAATGGGGGTATATCCTCACTTACACTTTATGTGAATGGTTGGTAGGCTATCAATATAATATGTATGAATGTCACTGAAGAGAATATAATACTCGAATACGTGCCATATTCAGAAAAAGTAAGGTAAGGAAGAAGCCACGTAGCGTTTCACTTTTTGCTGAGTATTTCCCGTTGCTCAATAACCAACTAAGACAGTACCGCGGCATTAAATTATCCCTCCAGCACTACTTTGTGATTTGCCGTTTGTTTTCGTGTTCATCCCTACAGTTCAGCATTCAAGATGGAGAGGTAGAAGTTTTAGGCCAAGTCGGAGTGGAAAGTGTATAGTAGGCATTTAGGCCGACGAGAATACTGGATCTATGCCACAGGGAATACAGCAGCTCTTCGGCCACTCACCTTTGTACTCTGCATACACTGTTTACTGCTTTCATTCTCCTTCACACAACTGGCATCTGCTTTACCCCATCCATGCAGAGGGGGTTAAGTGGCTAGTCGGCTGACTGAAAAGAATCCAGTTTGATCCCAGGAACTGTCAGGGAACAATCTGAATGTTTGGGTTTCGTTAAAACAAACCAGTGATCCTCAAGACTTACCGGCATGTGATTAAGACATCCTTTGCTAACAAAGTCACACCAGCCCCGACAGAGGTAGTCCTAGCGTGTGTTCGGTATGGATGATGAGAATTAATTCCATTGATATGTGAATGTGCAATGCATATGGGAGGACTGTTGATCCCAGTGAGCAGAGTATCAATCCAGTGTCTTAGAGTCAAGACAAGAAAAGAAAACGCAGCCATCTTTAACTCTCACTATAGTTTGCAGTCCTTGTATCATACATTTTCGGTGTATCTGTTTGTAGATTTTAAGAGGCTTTGCATACTGCACCTTACCATTCCCATGTATGTAGTTTATATCTTGTTATAATCTCCATATAACTTACACCAGTAATATGCGGAAGAATACAGACGTACAATATGATGACGAATTACCCAAAGGAGAGGTGTTACGAAACTTCCAAGGCCAGTTAGAATATGATGCGTTTTTACAGAATGGATGAAATGGGTTACATGGAAGAGACAAGTCAAATTCTTTTGTTCTTTTACATTTTAGACTACACTGAGCAGGGATTCTCAATTTTTTTTCCCAAAAGTACCCCTTAAGTTATCACACCATGAACCCGTATCGCCGTCAGTCTGACAATGAATATGGAATGAAAATATAGTAAGACTAATTCAATATACAGTGGTACCATAATGAATATTATCAAATGTTGAAGTTTTAGTGAGTTTATTAAGAGTCTAGCAAGTACGAAACAGTTTGGTATCTCAGAGAATTCGATCAAAGGGCAAGCCAAATGTTCGGCTCTTAGACCAACTGGTGAGAGCGGATGTAGTAATGTGCTCGTGTCTTCTTTCATGTACTTAATTTGGTCATTTTGGTTACAGCTGAATACAATGAACATCTGAAAAACAAGAGACACGCACAGGATTCTCGTGTAAAATCAATAAAACACAGTGGGAGATATTATTAGTTATTCCTTCCGCCCTAGTCAATTCTTTTGCTCACCTCTGCGCTTTGATATTATCTGTGACAATATGTATAAGTGTTTATGATTTTAGTATAAACTCGTCTACTTATGTTGTCGCATATTCATAATTAACACACTGACACACTGGTTGAAAAGAAATAAACAATGGCAGACAACAATCTTAACCCAGTTGCCTCTCCATCCCTTGCCCTCACCCCTCAACAGCTCTCCCCGCCTCCAGTATGTCTTATTCTCTCCCAAACATACCTCTCCCAGCTGGATGGTGTAGTTGGCTGTAAAAGACCACATGATGCACACATTGTTACCCATTCTCCAGTGGTACGTAGAATGTGTGTCGATGTCTGCCTGGTAGCATAGAGCTGACAGTACTTCGATAAGTAAGATATAGCAAAATTTTGACATTTACTGTATAAATATAGGATGTTAGGTCTCCGATGACAAACAAATATACACTTCTACACCATTAAAATAAACCAAATGTTACTAGCTACAAACAATAGTGTTTTAGGAACGTTACTGCCTTCCAACACACACACACACACACACACACACACACACACACACACACACACACACACACACACACACACACACACACACACACACACACACACGTGCTTTGATCGCCGTAATTGTATCTCTCATCCTCTAAGCGCGCCACCGATATTACATCGCTCTAAGATAATACCTCCATTGTTTTCGCACCAGGCGAAGCCAGAATCTAATCTTCTCGAGCTTAATGTCTGCAATGTACCGTTCATAACAAAGTCCTCTATAACCAATCTTGTAAACCACTTATGTTCAAGATGATGATACTATGGGATCTACATATGCCTTCCAGGTGACAGAACTGTTTTGGTGGGGTAGATTTTATAGATGTTCGGAAAGATAATGATCGTGGCAGATGATTGCTTCATTACGACTAGTACACAAAATAGTCTCCGGCAAGAATCACTGAGTATCATCTCCCATCCACCTACTGTAATTCTCCTAAGGACCTGTTCCCACACTGACACATTTTTCTTCATGGACTTGTCCCCTGTGAACCTTTTATCCCCGTGGAGATATTTCCACTGGACAGCATTTTTCATATGGACCTAGTTTTCCTCACAGACCTATATTTCCATGGACCTGTTTTATCCAAAGATGTATTTTCTCAAGAGATGTAGTTTCCCTTGTGAGCCTATGTTCTCCCCATGTGGCAAAACCAAATCCGTATATGCAGCTATTATTTTTCTCTTATGGACCTATTTTACTCCTTGTACATGTTTTTGCTTTGCCCAATTTCTGCAGGGACACATTCACTGTAGCCCTATTTCTCATATAAACCTATTCCTATCACGGACCTCCTCACCTACTGACCTATTCTCCCACTCCCCATTCCCCCACCCACCCAGGCTGTCCTCCCACACTGTGCGTTCACCCTCGCAGTCACCCGTTCACGGACACATCCACCCACTTTTAATTCACGGCTACTTGTTAAGACGTTACGCGCGCGCGCACACACACACACACACACACACACACACACACACACACACACACACACACACACACACACACACACACACACACACACACACACACACACTCTCTCTCTCTCTCTCTCTCTCTCTCTCTCTCTCTCATGAGGTCTACCAGTGTGTTACTCCCATTAAAGCCAGAGTAAGGCTAATTTAGTCCAATATAATTATATGAAGGTATATGACCAGCCTGCTCCATTTGGTTGCATTATATAACTGAAACGACCCCAGTCAAATTTTAGGGCTCGTTCTCATACATGACTAAGACGCTCTCCCCCCACCTCTCTCTCTCTCTCTCTCTCTCATCCTTGAGAAGTAAACTCCTGTGAGCATTGGGGTTTGTTTACTCAGCTGCCTTCCCTTAGCGATTTATTTTGTATCATACGTCTCGTTAAGTTCTTGTATATTATGTATATCCTTTGATATCAACGTACTGTACAAATGTAAGTACATAACATATTAAAGAAAAAACAAGTAAATAATAATATATAAATAAATAAACAAAAATCCTCACAAATGTTCATACACTCCTTATACAGAAATATATCTGGAGGACATGCCTAAGAGTTTCCTTAACCCACCAGACTATACCACCTCATAAATATATATATATATATATATATATATATATATATATATATATATATATATATATATATATAGTTAGTTAGTTAGTTAGTTAGTTAGTTAGTTTTCGCCACGAAAGATCCACCATTGATAGACTCAATCTCCTAACTCATACCATCCATCAGTCAATTGACCTACATGGAAAAACTCATGCAGTAGCCCTTGATATTTCTAAATCTTTCGACAGAATATGGCACAGTTCCCTGCTGTCCAAACTCCCTTGCTTTGGACTAACGTCTTTTGTTCCTTCGATTTCTTC
Organism: Coenobita brevimanus; assembly: GCF_032717465.1. Taxonomy (NCBI): domain Eukaryota; kingdom Metazoa; phylum Arthropoda; class Malacostraca; order Decapoda; family Coenobitidae; genus Coenobita; species Coenobita brevimanus. The sequence goes on along the minus strand of NC_137060.1, from coordinate 13,265,812 downwards.
ATATCTCAGAGACAGCAAAATTCGAGTAAAAGTAGATCATGTATATCCCAATATCCACCCAAATAATGCCAGCATGCCGCAGGGATCAGGTCTGGCACTAACCCTGTTCCTGGTTCATATAAATGATCTCTTATCTGTCACCCACAATCCCATCCACTCATTTGCAGATGAGTCAACACTACATAGTTCATTCACACTCAGACACCCATTTACAAAGTGTAATATCTCTACCTTTTAACTCAGTACAGCCATCTCCATAAATTAAGACTTATCTACGATCAGAGAATGGGGACAAAACAACCTTGCCTCATTTAATGCTAGTAAAACTAGATATATACAATTTACTAATAGACAGATATTGCCAGATACATGTATTACCTTCAGTGCTACTAATATTCCCATCTCCAAAAATATTGAAATTCTCAGCCTCTCGCTTAACAGTGCCCTCAGCTGAACCTCTCAAGTTAGATCACTTGCTATAACCGCCTCAAATAACCTTGGATTAATGTACAGAGTCCGTAACTTCTTCACTGACGAGCAGTTAGCTGTAATTTATAAGAGTCATGTGCGCTCTCAGCTTGAATACTGCTCACCCTTGTGGAATGGATGTGGAGAGGTTGCATTAAAACAACTAGACTAAACACAGAGCAAAGCTGTTAGAATTATTAACAACCCTGCCATTACAAAGAAACTACCTCCCCTACAAGTAAGACGGAATGTTGCCTCCCTTGCATTATTATACTGTACAGATATTTTTATGGCAAATGCTTGGACGAAGTTGAGTCCATGGTGCCACCTCCCCATGCCTTCCCTCGTGCTACACAGGCATTTGGTAGCGCTCATGACTGGAATGTCACTCAGCCATATTGCGGAATTTCTGCCTATCAGAATTTTTTCATTCCCCGAACTGCATCTCTTTGAAACTCGCTTCCCCAGGGTTGTTTCCCTCCAAACTTCAACCTACAGCTGTTCCAGTCTAACTGTTACAGATATTTTATGAACAGAGGACACCAGTAATCTGGTGTGTGGATTATTTTTTTTTAATCCATTTGTTTTTCCTTCCTCTGTTCTGTTATTTTATATATATATATATATATATATATATATATATATATATATATATATATATATATATATATATATATATATATATATATGTATATATATGTATATATATATATGTATATATATATATATATATATATATATATATATATATATATATATATATATATGTACTGTAAATAGATAGATAGATAGATAGATAGATATATGTAATATATATTTAATGCAAGGGAGAAGGAATCAAAGATTTGAAGGATGTAAACTGTTCAGTCCAAGAAACAAAATTGTAATCAACAGAGAGCCAAATTCAAAATTCTTTCGTTTTGAGACCTGAGTTCATACACAGAAGTAAATACAGACAGAGGGAGACAGTCCCAGAGCTGTACACCAATGCGTATCTGGCTATATCCCCTAGGTGTTAACTCTCAGCCACACTTTTTTCTCAGGGACCTGTTCCTCCATTGGCATATTTTCTCTCGTGGACCTGTTTCCCACCTTGAATCCATTTTCCCAACTGACCTATTTTTTCCATTGACTTGTTTTGCTCGTGATGTTTTGATTATGACATATTTCTTCTTGGGCGTCTTCATTTCATGAATCAATTCTCCTCCATTGATCTACTTTTCCATGGACCTGTTTTCCACCATGGTACCACAGTTCCCAAAGAACAGTTATTCCTCTATAGACCTATATTAACCCTGGAACCCTATTTCCCATTGACTTGTTTTCTATTTAGACATTCTTACCCCTTTAAACTTTATTCTCCAGTCATATTTTTACTCACATACCTATTTTCTTCCAATAGCAAGCGCCCAATGCCCACATGGAACTATTTCCCCCATAGACCTGCTTTTACCTACCAGACCTACACGCTGTACAACCAGTCGAGCAGGGCGGTTCTCGCTAGGGGGATGGAAAGCTGATGACAGGGAGATCTGGAGCTCCCATTTCATCAGCCTCCGGGACTGGCTTCTAACCATCCCCCTTTTGCTGAACTTTTTCAGTGTTTCACTAACACAGCGAGAAGGCCAGCATCTTTTTGCAATACAAGTCCCTCTTACTCTCAGCACTAAACTACATGCACATTACACACTAATATTCCTATTTATAATCTTACTAAAAATGACAATCTATCACCAAGCCTTGGAGTCCCCGGGGAGGGGGGGGGGAGACATAAAGCCCCCACCATCCTCCCCTCTCCCAGTGACAACCAAATGAGATGCCTGGAATAATTCTCTGACTCACTTCTTACTTTCTGCAACATACACGGCCTTTTCTCTAACTTTGTCTTTGTTGAGCACAATCTCTCCTCTAAACCTCATCTTCACTTCCTCACTGAAACTCAACTGTCTGAGATGGCGGACAGGAAACCCTTCTCTGTAACCTCCGACTTTATACACATTTCGTAGCCAAATGTGGCTGTTCTGTGTATGTACGTAACAACGAATCTTGCTCTCGTGTTCCTGAACGTAAATTTTCTGAATTCCCTACTCTCTGGATTCAGCTTTCCTGTTATTCCCTGACTATATTCGTGTTGTTTACTTTTTTTTCCATAATTCTACTGATCATGAAAAAGTCTTTGATTATCTTTTTTCCAAAATGGAACACATATCAATTTCTCCTTTCTCTGAAATCTCCATTATACGAGATTTCAATGGTCATCACCACCTTTGGTTCTCCTCTCCTTTCACTGATCCAGCTGCTGAACAAACCTAACTCTTTATCTATCTTTAATGACCAAAAGTCGTTTGTACAGCACCCTACCCATATCCCTGACCATCGTGGAGAGAGTTCCACCACACTCGACCTCTTCCTAACAACTAATCCTTCTGCTTATGCTGTTAATCTCTCCTCTCCTTTGGGCTCCTCCAATCACAACCTCATCACCTTAACCTGTCCTATCACTCCAGTAAGGCATATGGACCCTTCCATGAAACGACGGTTGTAGCACTTAGGAGCTGCTGATTGGGAGGTCCTCAGGCAGTACCTCTTTGATTTTCCATGGAATGATTGTTGCTTCTATGGCGAGCGCCATCTGAGTGTGCCTTACATATTATGGATGTTATTCTCTCAGCGATGGAGGCATACGTTTCTTTCTCATATCCTATGACTAATGAAAAAAAATATAATGGTATACTTATGCTTATTCTAATGCTGTTCACAACAAGAAGACGGCCTACAAAAGGCACCAGAGCCAACCCACCCTTGAATCTCATCTCTTTTATTTTTCTTCCCAGTATCGTGCTATGTTCTTTGCTTTGCTAAAAATAATTTCATCCATACTAAATGCTCTGATGCACCAACTCAAATTCTTCCCACTCTTTCTGGCACCTTGCCAAAAACTTTTCTGACAACTTTACCTCGTCCTCCTTCTCTCCTCCTTTCCACTATGATGGCTCTGTAGCTATTTCTTGTACCCATAAAGTAGAAATTTTTGCTCAGACTTTCTCCTCCAATTTCACATTAGATGGATCCAGTGCTGTTCCTCCATCACTTCCACCCTCTGACTTCCTCATGGCTAACATTATTTTTTCGTTTCAATTGATGTATTTTCTACCATCTCTGGCCTCAGTACTAAGAAGGCATATGGACCTGATGGGGTCACTTCTCGTGTCCTCAAGAACTGTGCTTCTGAACTACACTCTGTCTAGGTAAACCCTTTCGTCTTTGTCTATCATCTTGTACCTTTTATTTTTGCTGGAACTTCGCTCTCATTCAGCCTGTCCCAAAGAAGAGTGACCATTCCCGGCCCTCTAACTATCTCCCAATTGCTCCAACATCCTGTATTTCAAAAGTATTTGACTCTATTCTTAACAAAAAAATAAAAAATAATTAAAGAATCCTATCACAACCCTCTTTCTGATCGTCAGTATGGGTTCTGCAAGGAGCTCTCCACTGACGAACCTCTCACCTATTTTTCATACTCCTGGTCATCCTCCTCTCGAAATTTTGGTGAAAGCTTTGCCATTGCACTTTACATCAAAGGCTTTTGACCGAGTATGGCATAAATCGTTAATTTCCAAACTCCCCTCTTAAGGTTTCTATATTTCTATCTGTGCCTTCATCTCTACTTTCTTTTCAGGTTGTTCTATAGTTGCTGTTGAAGACAGCCGCCGTTCTTCTAGAGCTATAACTAGTGGTGTTCCTCAGGGCTCTGTCTTACCACCAACTCTCTTTTATTCATCAGTGACCTTGTAAGCTGTAAAGCTAACCCTATCCTCCCATACACTGGAGACACCACCCTTCACCTTTCTATTCGCTTCCATTCATTAAAAAAAAAAAATAATAATAATAATAAAGTTTCTACCTGGGCCATTTTTCATAGGGATATATTCATATTGGTCTTTTTTTCCCTCATGGGCATATTCTTACCATGTTCTAATTCATTCAGTAGACCTGTTTTCCCACCAACACCAAGGCAACCCACAAACACACCCCGTATCATTCCTGGCCAAACTGACCCCACCCATCCTCGTCCCATTCCATGCCCACCCACCAAATCAACTTCATCCACCCACCTACTGTACCTACACTGCCCGGTCATCCAAGCATCCACCCACTTCACCAGAGCTAATCATCACACCATCCACCCTACCCTGCCCACCCACCCATCCACCATAGCTCAAGTAACAGGATGACTTGTAAGTTCTCTCTCTCTCTCTCTCTCTCTCTCTCTCTCACACACACACACACACACACACACACACACACACACACACACACACACACACACACAAACACCGCTCGCTGGCTCAGTGGAAACGTTCCCGCTTGCCATCTGATAGATGGGAGTTCGCGCCTCGCTCAGGTTGCGAAGTTTCACTGACTAAGTGGGTGGTTACTGACCCCCTTGAGAAAGGGAATGGATGTGTGCGTGTGTGAAGGTCACAGCTTTGCCTTAGATCGGACTATATGAGATCTCAACTCCCTTCCGGGAGGGTAAAAGCTGACGATCACGACCATCAAGTGATCCTGACCGACCCGGTGCATTACACACACACACACACACACACACACACACACACACACACACACACACACACATATACTTTTGCAGTGTGGACTAGTAGGAAAAAAAAAAAACTATTCTAAAATGGCTGTTAAACTGTGGAGGCAAGAAGTGCAGGAACATGGGATGAAGACAACACAGAAACAAGAGAACATTGGAGCTAGGAGGAACAGCGTTCTTTACCCATTACTACATTCCACACTGTACTCACTTGTTTGTAGCTGGTGGATTGAAGTATTAGGAATAGGAATCTTAATCTCATATCATCCCAAATGCATTCGTTTCTGTGTCTTTTCATCTGCTGTTTCTGCTCTATTTTCATCCCTACATCTTAACAATCATTCTGGATAAACAAGTTTTTAAGTAGGTTATGATTTTTTCTGAAGTAGCCATTAAACAGACATCAGCTGTACTCTGAAGCGACTTTTAACTGAATGATCTCTACTGCAATTACTGACGATGTAGATGTAAAATAATTACGTGTGATGGGGAAATTTGAATAGATAGATTTTTAGATACCTATGAAGAAATCTCAATTCTAGAAAGTGTTTTTTGATTCTAACACGTATACCGTAGCATGAAAGCCACTCTAAGAATGAAAGGTACATGCCAGGTTGCTGCAAAACATTGTAGTGAAAAACACTAACGTGTATGGATTTTGTTTTGAAGATCTGAGGGATCGCGTGTTGGAAAGGGTTCACAGACCATCGGCTGGAAAATGCGTTATTTTTTTTTTATGTGAGAAAGAAGAAACCAAACTTCATGAGCCCGCAATAACTGTTCCCCCCAAGGAATAACAAAATACAAGAGAGGCAAATTCAAGATCCGATCATTTCGAGTTGCCTGGACACACTGCGTTTGAAAGACTGGGGATCATAGGAAGCAGGAAATACAGACAAAGGGAGACAGTTCCAGAGTTGACCTGTTGCATAAATGAAGGACTGGGAGTAACGGTTACCTCTTGCATTAGAGACTTGGACAGAAAAGGAATGAGAGTTTGCTGCCAGACCGGTGCTACGTGCCAGACGTAGAGGTGAAGGAATGCATGCAGACAGTTCAGAGGAGCAGTGACCATTGAAGTAGCGATAGAAGAGAGATAAAGATGTAACAGTGCGGCAAAGATACAAAGGTTGAAGGGACTCAGTAAGAAGAGCAGAGTTAATGAGATGAAAAGCCTTTGACTCCACTCTATTAAGAAGAGCTGTATGTGGGGGGCCTCCCCACATATGAGAGTTGTACTCCACACAGGGGCGGATAAAACCCCCATATAGAGTCAACAATCGTGCAGGGGTAAAGAAGGAACGCAGTCGGCTTAGCACACCTAATCTCTTGGAAGCAGATTTTACAAGAGATGTTATATAATCTTTCCCAGACAAGTTCCGAGTAAATGAAACCTCAAGCAAGTTCAGGGATGATGCAGGATTAAGCTGAATATTTTTAAACATTAGCGGGTACACCTCTGGAAGATTTTGACGGGTTGATAGGTGTAAGAACTGAGTCTTTGATGCATTAAAAACAACAAGATTATTTTTACCCTAGTCAGAGATATGAGCCAAGTCAGACATTAGGTGTGCCATAGCCTCATCCCTTGTTTGTTGAAGTAACTGCTGAGATAGAAAGGTGAAGGGTGGAGTCATCAGCATATGAGTGGATAGGGTTAGATGTATAGCTTAGAAGGTCATTGATGAATAAAAGGAAGAGAGATGATGATAGGACAAAGCCCTGAGGAACACCACTGTTGATAGATCTAGGAGAAGAACGATGGCCGTCTACAACAGCAGCTATAGAACGACCAGAAAGGAAGCTAGAGATGAAGGCACAGATAGAAGGATAGAAACCGTAAGAGGGCAGTTTGGAAATTAAAGCTTTATGCCAGACTCGATTGAAAGCCAATGGGATGTCAAGTGCAATGACAAAGCTTTCGCCAAAGCCCCGAAAGGAGGATGACCAGGAGTCTGAAAGGTAGGTAAAAAGATTTCAGTGGGGCGTTCCTGATGGAACCCATACTGATGATCAGAAAGAAGGTTGTGATAGGAAGAATGCTTTAAAATTTTTCTATTAAGAATATACTCAAAAACTTTTGAGATACAGGATGTTAAACCAAATTGGACGATAGAGAGTTGGGAATGGTCACCCTTCTTTGGGACTGACTGAATGGAGGGCAAACTTCCAGCAAGAAGGGAGGGTACAAGTTGATAGACAAAGGTGAAAGAGTGTGCCTAGGCAGGGTGTAAGCACAGAAGCATAGTTCTTGAGAACAACAGGAGGGACTCCATCAGGCCCATATGCCTTGTTAGTATTGAGGACTGTGATGGCAGAAAATACATCAGCTGAAGACATTTTAATGTCAGCCATGAGGAAGTCAGAGGGGGGAAGAGATGGAGGAACAGCACCGAAATCGTCTAAGGTGGAATTGGAGGAGAACGTCTGAGCGAAGAGATCTGCTTTATCAGTAGAAGAAATAGCTACAGAGCCATCAGAGTAGAAAAGAGGAGGGAAGGATGATGAGATAAAGTTGTTAGAAAGGTTTTTGGCAAGGTGCCAGAAGGAGCGGGAAGATTTCGAGTTGGAGAGTTGAGAGCATTTAGTACGGATGAAATTATTTTTAGCAGAGCGAAGAACAGACTTTGCACAATTCCGGGCAGAAACGTATAAAAGATGTGATTCAGGGGTGTGTTGGCTCCGGTACCTTTTATAGGCCCTCTCCTTGTTGCGGACAGCATTAGAACAAGCTTGATTAAACCAAGGCTTTCTTGCATTAGTCAAAGTATATGAGAAAGGAATGTATGCTTCCATGCCCGAGAGAATAACCTCCGTAATGCGCAAAGCACACTCAGATGGCTCCCGGCCATGGAAGCAATAATCATTCCAGGGAAAATCAAAGAAGTTCTGCCTTAGGGCCTCCCAATCTGCAGCTCCAAAGTGCCACAGACGAAGTTTCTTTTGAGGGTCCACAGGCCATACCAGAGTAATAGGATAGGTTAAGGTGATAAGGTTGTGATCGGAGGAGCCCAATGGAGTGAAAAGATTAACAGTGTAAGCAGAAGGATTAGTTGTAAGGAAGAGGTCAAGTATGTTGGAGCTCTCTCCAAGGCGGTCAGGGATACGGGTAGGGTGCTGTACAAGCTGCTCTAGGTCATAAAGGATAGAAAAGGTGTAGGCTTGTTCACCAGGTAGATCAGTGAAAGGTTAGGAGAGCCAAAGGTGGTGGTGAACATTGAAATCTCCTAGAATGGATAACACAATCTTCACCCATACTCTATCATGTGGCCTTGGATGAAAATATCCTCCGCCACTGGAACTATGGTTGAAAGTCCTTCAAAAAAAGTTGCCTCGTGCACCCGGCTGTGATGGTGGTATGGAAGCAGAGGAGAGCATCTTGGCTGTGTTTGCGTGAGTGTGCATGTGTTGGCTGCTGCCAAGAAGAATGTAGCTGGGCCACGAGCCTCGTTTACTGATTGATTGACCATACATGGCAGTGTGTCTGGCGCGTGTTTTTGCTGTGCCATTCGTCAGGCCCTACCATTGTGCCCTATTCGTAACACACCAAGGGGTTTTCTCACAGTTTTACAACCATCTTTTGCAACTTTTACAACGTTTCGTGTGTGATTACTGGAGTAACAAAAATGTCCTGTCGTGCTGGTGACAGTGATGAATGGGATTGGAAAGTTGGAAGCTGGATTGACTGTAGCTTTCCTTTTTAAGGCATACCTATATGTCCGTTTTGGGGGGGCCATAATACATTCGTGTAATTTAATAGCACTTATCTTCGTTTTAATCAATGTTGTTTTTGCCTAAACAATCAAATTTTGCCAGGAAATGGGTTGAACATTCAGCAAAATGAGAAATATATATATATATATATATATATATATATATATATATATATATATATATATATATATATATATATATATATACACACACATATCAATCTATCTATCTATCTATCTATATATCTATATAAGACAAAAAATATTATTAATTAATGTTTATTTCATAGCTATGGTCTAAATACCATAAGAATCACATCCTACCCTCAAAAACCTTTACTAGGAAAACAAAATAAAAACGTTTTACGATCAAAACATAAAAAGATGAGGTTGTGTGAATATTGCCGAGCACTGAACCTGTTTTCTAGCGTTTTATGATTTGGTGTGAGAACAGCTTACGTCGTGCGACCTCTCATATGACTAATGGATAAAGGGAGAAAGAAGAAAAAAATAAATACTTCTGCCACCCGATTTCGCTACTCCTACGAAAGTTAGCAGGACTTTGCATGCGAAGGTCTTTCAGAATGTACAGTATACTTAAGGGCGAATTTCACTAGCATTTTGGTGCACGGGCACCTACAAGTATATCTTTTGCACTGCGCGACGTCGTTTGAATCTGGGTCATCCATACACAGGGAGCACTATCAGTGCGATATGTCCTATTGTACACTACTCGTACAGTACTGTTACCACTCTCAGTAACTCCCTGATGGTTCGCTTACTTTTCAAAGTTCTTTCTATCCACTATATTGTGCATTCCTGGTGTTTAGAGTAACTTTATCACTGCCATCATTTCCTATTTGTCATGCGCATTTTCTCTCTGTTTTATGGCTATGAACTTTTTTTTTTTAACTTTATTAACGATATGCACGGTGGTCTCCTAATTCACGACTAATTCTTATGATAAACACACACGCACACACAATATATATATATATATATATATATATATATATATATATATATATATATATATATATATATATCATTTCTATCTTGCAGTTGTGCAATCCGGTGTCACTAATTCTGGTTGTCTAATGGCTTTCCATTCTTCATATACCCTTTTTGTCTTCCTATACATGTTTTGCTTTCATTTTTCCTTTGTTTACTCCACACCCATTGCATCTCTTCTTGCCTCTCGTTTTCACACTTACCCATTTTTTTTCCCTCACGTCCAAGTTCCCAGTTTCTCCCCTGCCGTGCTTTCCATATAGGACGGTGATTTCCATAATTTGGCCTGCCGGTCATATGTGTTCTATGACAGCCAGAGTAGTGTGGGTATTGTAGTGTGGATATTGTTGTAGTGTGTGCGTAGTGTGGGTATAGCTAATATGGGTATAATAGTGTAATTGTGTGAGATAGTAGTAGAGTGGGTATTGTAGCAGTGTGCTTATGGTGGTAGTGTGTGTATAGCTATAATGTGGGTATAGTAGTGTGAGATAGTACTATTGTAGTGTGGGTACAGTAGTAGTTTGGGTTCAATAATAGTATGAATATAGTAGCAGCGCGAGTATAGTACTGTAGGTATTGTGGTTATGTAGGTATTGTGGTGTGCGCATAGTCATAGTGGGGGCATAGTAGTGTGGATATATGAGTAGTGTGGGTATAATAGCAGTGTGGGTACAGTAGTAATGGTGTGGATATTATTGTAGTATTGTGGGTATAATAATATTTAAGGTGTAATAGCGTGGATATAGTAGCAGTGTGGATATAATAGTTCGGGTATAGTCGTAGTGTGGGCATAGTAGTAGTGTGAATATAGTAATGTGAGTATAGTAGTGTGGGTATAGTAGAATGGGGATAGTACTAGTGTATTCATCGTATTGTGGGTATACTAGTGTGGTTATAGTAATAATGAGGGTATTATAGTGCAGGTAAAGTGGTAGTGTGGGTATAGATGTTGTGTGGGTGTAGTATTAGTGTGGTTATAATAATATCGTCCGTACAGGGGAGGGCGGTGATCGTTCGGACAGTGGGATGGTTCGGACAGTGCATTCCCTGAGAAACGTATGGGACCTAGGGCCGTGTGCTCTTGCGTGAAAGTGGGAGAGTCTGTTCACTTCGACCACACGGAACCTCCAAGCTAGAAACCCCTCACTTTTTTATGCAGGTCAGATTTTATGTATTTTTCCATCTCCTATGTAATAATTTGAGTGTATATCGTAAGCTCTACCTTTATGAATATGCCAGGCATCGAACTGTGCATTATCAGAGTGAATCTGTGTTGCATGAAGAACATATTGCTATGAAAAACTAATGTTAAACTCTCTCGAGTGAAACTTGAGAGTACCCGTCAATTAATTACATAGGTTCGGGATGATTCGGACAATTGAGGAGGGGGGATGGTTCGGACAGTCTGAACTATCCCTCCATTACTACTAAGTCATGACCTTATCTAATGATAACGCTGCTTTCGATCATTTATATTTGAACACATAGTGAAACACCAATCTTAATAGTTATTAGGGAATATATATTAATAGTTTTGTTTGTTTAACCTATTCCTCAAAGTGTTAAAAGAAGGAAGGGGTAATACAACTTCTGTTTCAGTTTTGCAGGCTGAAATATGCGTTAAAATTCTTAAGTTAGTCCGTCTGAAATAAGGCCTAGAAAGTGAAAAGTGAAGTCAATATTCCAGAGAGAGAGAGAGAGAGAGAGAGAGAGAGAGAGAGACAGAGACAGACAGACAGACAGACAGACAGACAGAGAAAGAGACAGACAGAGACAGACAAACAGACACACACACACACACACACACAGACAAAGAGACAGACAGATACAGACGGACAGAGCGAGAGAGAGAGAGAGAGAGAGAGAGAAGGCTAATTATGCATAATTTTGTAGTAGAAAGTAAGAGGTTAAGTCATTAGGTTGTTTCAGTTATATATATATATATATATATATATATATATATATATATATATATATATATATATATATATATATATATATATATTTCAACAGATATCAAGTAGTTCATTTGGATTCTGAAGGTTAATATTGTACTTTAGGAAAATGAAATATCTTTGAACTAATAAATGTTTGTTTTTTTCCAGTATAACTCACATAATTTTAAAAATATGCTGAGTAATACATAGGGCCGAACCATCCCACCCTACTGTCCGAACCATCACCACTGGTAGGGATGGTTCGGACTATTTAGTCACTTGTGTTTCGTTAACTAAAGCTTGAAGCTGAAAAGAGCTAAGAATTTCATATTATCAATCTAAAGAGCAAAATGATGTGGCAACATTTTAACATAAACCAGATTACACTCTTGCTTAAACCTGAATTTTTATAAATATATTTTTTTTAAATGTCCGAACTATCACCGCCCTCCCCTAGTAGTAGTAGTAGTAGTCATTCATTCATTCATTCATTTATTCATTATATTTCGTAATATAATTACATAGCTTGATATCATTCTATAACGTGACATTCTGTATGTAATAAATATATCCTTCATAGCATCCCTCTACACTGTCATCATTGTTTCAATCTGCTATTATTATTCATTTCCTTGTCTGCAAAGACATTTAACCCATGTATGCACTAGCGGAAGATGACTGACAATTGCTAAAAATATTCAATAAAAAATAATATTAAAAAAAAAACAAAAATAAGAATGTAAATGCCCAGTAAAAGTAATACGGTACTAAAAATGTTTAATTTAATAAAATAATCCCCAAACCATATACACACAAGCGGAAGTTGACTGACATTTGTTAAAAATATTCAATAAAAGATAATATTAAAAGAAATACAGAAATAACAATATAAATGCCCAATAAAAAGACAATGATTTTTAAAAATCACTCTACACATAATAAAAATAAAACGAAAAATGTTTACTTATAAAAAATAATCCCCAAAACCAATATTTTAAAATTATATATGCTTTAAAGCTATTGCACGCAATTCATTAAAATTTTGCTTAAAACAAAACAGAAGAAAGTTTTTAAAAACTAAGTCATGTATTAAAACAATAAAATAATAAAAGATAAAAAAAAATAATAAAAATAATAAAAGCAAAATTATGAAAGTTCTATGCCAGGTACAATATATGAAAAAAATTAAGAAAATATTTGGTTACAATATTTTTTAAATGTCTCTAAAAAATGAAAATTCTATTTAAAACAATAAATTAATTAAAATCCACATCAATCCCATACCCATATTACAAGTGCACTAAAATCCATAGAAAATAGTGCCCCCTCCTATCATCATGTCTTTGTACCCACGTTATGCGAGAGGTTATAACATCCAAACTTTCTCCAAGAACGTCCACTTCATACTCATTTCTGAACAGGGAAACAACACTGTTAATAAGTACGCCATTCGATAAATGTGGAATGTTAAATTTGATAAGCGGGTTGTGATTTTTCTTTAATCTCTTGATGTACCTGGCTAAGGTCAGAGCTGTGCGGTGTTTAAGTAGCATCTGATTGCAGTTACATGGCTACTAGCATGAATAGGAACACCACACATTTTCTTACAGCCTTATTGTATGTCACTTCAAAACATTTAAAAATATTTGTTTTGAAACTTTTTGCATTCCATAAAGGAAGACTGTACTGTGGAACACAATTGGAATTAAATAAGAATAAAAAGATATCAATATTTACATGGCTAAAATCCCTAAAAATAGTGTTAAAAGAGGCATAAGGGTTATTCAGCCTAAACTCTATATCATTAAAATAACTAAAATTATATAAAATATAATGTCCCAAATATTTATAGCAGTTTACCACTTCAGTGTGGTCACTGTTCAAGTTTAAAGTATCACTTATAAAAGCTGAATTTTGTTTAAAACAAATACATTTAGTTTTTTCTTTATTAATAACTTATTCGTGGTCTTGTATACGGGAACACAAAGTGGCATACAGAATCTCCATATCTGCCACTGACCCAGCAACAAGTACCGGTACTAAATCATCTGCATACGCCATTATATTAAGCTTATATATACCAAGAGTACAGCCTTCACTGCATATTGAGATATTATTGATAATATCATTGATGTAAAAATTAAATAAAAATGGTGAAAAAATCCCTCCTTGTCTCACACCTTGATCTATATAGCAGTACTTACTGCTGCTGCCCTACCAGTTAATATTTGCCATCTGATTTCTCATATAATGCATTATAATTAAGGTTATATCTATTGGAACATTAGAATTAAGTAGTTTATTTCCAACCATCATGTGGTCAATTTTATCTAAAGCTTTGCTTAAATCAACAAAAAGAGCTATAGGGGAGCTCTTAGATGCGTATGATGGCATTACCTCCTTCAGTATATAGTATGCATCAGTGGTTGATGATCCTCTTGTAAAGCGAAACTGCCTGAAATTCAAATTTACCTTTTCCACTAAAATATCTAAAATCAAAAGTAGTAGTAGTAGTAGTAGTAGCAGTAACAGTAAAAGTGTGAGTAAAGTAATGTTGGTATAATAAGTGTGGGAATAATTGTGGTGTGGGTACACTAGTGAGGGTACAGTAATGTGGACATTGTACAGTAGTATGGGCATAGTAGTGTAGGTATAGTACTATGGGCATAGTAGGAGTGTAGGTATATTAGAGTGTGTATCATATTTTGAGTATAGTAGTATGGTCATTCGGTATAGTGAAAATTGAATATGAGAAATCATCACGGCCCACATCTATTTTGCCAACGATGTAAAAATACCGCATATAAAATTCTTGTGTACATTACTCAGAGAATACTGGTGCCCCAACGGCCCTGAAGTTCCTCCCTATATAGGAGAACTAGCAGAGGTAACCGGAGATGCTGGGCCAAAAAGGAGAACACTCTAATCCTACTTGTTCTAGCTTACCAGTAATCTTTCTTTCTACTCCAGAAAGACCATGTATCTCTTTTTCTTTTGAAGAGGGATTATAAGAAGTCCAGGAACTATCTGATGCAGCTTTCGCAGACTAACGCACAAAACTAGACTTGTCTACTATTTCCGGTGATCTCAAATGACCTCAAACTGGTGACCTCAAATAACCCCGGAGGTCAACCTCATGTAGTCTATGTCCGAACTGGAGGTCATGTGAGTCTCCCTGCCAGAAATTGGGCTGCTGGGTCCAGTCGTTCGAGCGTTAACCGCTAGGGTACGCAATTCTCCAGCCTCGACTGCCCCCCAGGACGCAAAAACATGACTATTTTTCGACTTTCTCAAAGGTTAAAAGCTTTATGTCCGATTTATAGAGCTTCAATTTACACACCTGAAAACGCAAACCCCACCCTCCTAGACCCGATAGTTACCGAGCTAGTCAAAGTTTATAATAGTTATCCGTCATGGCCCTGGCGAGAAAGAAAATACGCTGCTTGCACCTGTTTTCTTCACAAAAATACGTACAAAAATCACCAAAGTCAATTTTGTTGGTGTGTATTGATGTTATAAAACATTGTAATGTGCTCAGAAAAAAATAAAATGGTGACAAACCCCCCCCAAAAATATTATAAATAGTAAAAATTATCCTCACCTCCTCTTCCCTCCCCGTACCTCCAATCCCCTCCCTCCCCTTCCCTTCCCTCCTCTCCTGTTTCCTCCCCTCCCCTCGCCTAACTTCCCCTCCCCAATCCCCTCCCTGCCGAGATGTCAAATCTAGCTAGGGAAAATGGTCATGAACCCTCTAATAAAAATATGATAAATAGTAAAAATTATCCTCCCCTCCTCATACCTCCAGTCCCCTCCCTCCCCTTCCCTTCCCTCCTTTCCTCTTTCCTCCCTTCCCTTCCCTCCCCTCGCCTAATCTCCCCTCCCCCCTTTCCCTTCCCACCTCCACTCCCCTCCGAGCTGTCAAATCTAGCTAGTTTTCGTTTCGTTTCGTTTCGTTTTTGAAGGTTCCAACATGTTTGCATGCCTCGGCATAAAATAATATGTCTTTTTCGAGTGGGTTTCGAATAAAGACAACTAAAATAACTGTGGTGTGGATATCTGTATGCAAAGACACGAATAAATTACATGTAATGATTCAAAAACACGCGCCATAAAGCATAAAAAAATACGCAATATTCGAGGCTGGGGAGGTAAAGATACAGCGTCCTAAAGGGTGGGGTGAGGATAGGGGGTAAGGCCAGGTGGGGGAGTATGGGGATGGAGGGATGGGAGGAGACCACCACAAGACACAAAGGAAGGGCCCCATTGGAGTACAGGGACATGGAGGGAGAGTAGGGGGGAAATACCCTTCCCCAGTCATTGGGGGATCCTCATGGGAGGAGGGGGGGATGCATGAGGAGGGTGTGGAAGTGGTGGTGGTGGAGGTAAGAGCGGTGGGAGGTAGGGTAGCAACAAGGTAGTGGGGTGGAGGGATGTGGCCAGAGGGAGGTGGGGGTACACCCCCCCTGCCTGGGTACGGGCCTGGGTCCCCCCTTCGGTGTGTCCATCACTTAGTTCTGATTGGTTAGAAGCCATCTGCATCACAGTTGGGTTGGAGCCAGCTGCCGCCAGTTTTTTGTGGATGTTGCAAGATCGGTGTTGTTTGTCCTTTTAAGAAATTGCACAAAAAGCCAGATCGATGAGATTAGTACTTTAGGGGTTAAATTACCGGTGACCTCAAATGACCTCTGACCAGTGACCTCAAATGACCTCCAACAGGTGACCTGAAATGATCTCGGAGGTCAACCTCACATAGCCTATGTCTGAACTGGAGGTCATATGAGTCTGTCAAAAAATTGGGCTGCGAGAGTACCCAGTGTTGCCCAGGCCAAAAAGACGAACACTGGACCTCATATAACCCAGGTATGAATTTTGACCCCCCTAAAACCATCCCTGGGTCACCCTGATTTGGAATATATTTGGGTCTGGGGATCTCTTGCCCTTGGTTTGGGCATGCTTGAAGGATAAACAAACAAACAACACGACTCCTATATATATAGATGGGACCATGTTCGTGGGAGTCTCACTAATTTGCAAGAGTGGGTGGTCACAGTGGGGCGGGCGGGAAAGCGACTGGGAGGGGGGAGAGGTGTGGTGGCGCCTGGGCAGTGGGAGGTATGACAAGAGGGGAAGGACCTGGGCCACCAGAAATGCATCATTTCCCCTTTGACTGGCTTAGCAAATGTTTGTTTTGTGCGTTAAGAAGGTAAATAACACAGTCTTTCATCCAAAGAGTCTTCCCAGGTGATGAGTCATTCTTGAGATTTGACTGCAATGGCTACAGCTGGCAGACAACCTTCTTCTAAGAGGGATGACGACCACAACAACTATAAGGAAGAAAAGGAAACCAGGAAAAGTTGTCCGAGATTTGGTTGATCGGACAGCTCTTTGCCCAGCTCACACGTGGCAAAATGCTGTCCAACGGTGAGGTCCTGTGGTGGCTATTCCATCCTCTGTGGAAGCAAAAGTGTATCTTACAGGATGCTGCAATGATCGTGGACTCTTAGGTTGTTGGTTTCTGGTATCGTGCCAGAATTCCAGTGATACAGAGCAAGCACAGGATCCCGGAAGTGGAAAATTTGTACAAAGAATGGCACTCCCTGAGAAAGTGAAATGACAGTAAGACAAAGGTGAAAGAAGGGAAGCGAGCTGACTTCAAACTGAAGCTGAAGAACCTCTTTGACTTGGTGCACATGGATGCCATGAAGCTGCTGAAGAATGAAGAGGACGAGGCATTTCCGAAGGCTCAATGGGAGGAAGGCCACAAAGACATCACGTTCAGGCATCTTGCCAAAAATCTTTCTAACAACTTTACCTCATCATCCTTCCCTCCTCTTTTCTACTCTCATGGCTCTGTAGCTATTTTCTTCTACTGATAAAGCAGATCTCATCGCTCAGACTTTCTCCTCCAATTCCACCTTAGACGATTCCGGTGTTGTTCCTCCATCACTTCCCCCCTCTGACTTCCTTATGACTGACATTAAAATTTCTTCAGCTGATGTATTTTCTGGCATCACTGGCCTCAGTACTAACAAGGCATATGGGCCTGATGGGGTCCCTCCTGTTGTCCTCAAGAACTGTACTTCTGTGCTTACACCCTGCCTAGGTAAACTCTATCGCCTTTGTCTTTCAACATGTTCCTTTCCTTCTTGCTGGAAGTTTGCTCTCATTCAGCCAGTCCCAAAGAAGAGTGACCATTCCCAACCCTCTAACTATCGTCCCATTGCTTTAACATCCTGTGTCTGAAAAGTTTTTGAGTTGATTCATAGCAGAAAAATTTTAAAGCATCTTTCCTATCACAATCTTCTTTCAGATCGTCAGTATGAGTTCCATCAAGGACGCTCCACTGGCGATCTTCTCACCTACCTTTCAGACTCCTGGTCATCCTCATTTCGGGACTTTGGAGAATGCTTTGCCATTCCACTTGACATCTCAAAGGCTTTCGATTGAGTCTGGCATAAATCTTTAATTTTCCAACTGCCCTCTTGCGGTTTCTATCCTTGTATCTGCGCCTTCATCTCTAGCTTCCTTTCTCATCGTTCTATAGCTGCTGTTGTAGACGGGCATCGTTCTTCTCCTAGATCTATCAACAGTGGTGTTCCTCAGGGCTCTGTCCTATCACCAACTCTTTCCTTATATTTATCAGTGATCTTCTAAGCTGTACATTTAATCCTATTCACTCATACACTGAAGATTCCACCCTTCACCTTTCCATTTGGTTCCTGCAACGTTCATCTCAGCATTTACATGAACATACAAAGGATGAGGCTATGGCATACCTAATGTCTGACTTGGCTCATATCTCTGACTGCGGTAAAAGTAATCTTGTTGTTTTTAATGCATCAAAGACTCAGTTTTTACACCTATCAACCCGTCAAAACCTTCCACAGGAGTACCCACTAATGTTTAATAATATCCAGCTCAATCCTGCATCATCCTTGAAAATGCTCAGGATTTCATTCACACGGGACTTAACTTAGAAAGATCATATTGCATCTCTTGTAAAATCTGCTTCCAAGAGATTACGTGTGCTGAGCCGATTCCGTGCCTTCTTTACCTCTGCACAGTTGTTGACTTTATACACTGGTTTTATTCGCCCCTGTTTAGAGTACAACTCTCATGTGTGGGGAGGTTCGCCACATACAGCTCTCCTCAATAGGGTGGAGTCAATGGCTATTCATCTCATCAACTCTCCTCCTCTTACTGACTTCCTTCAACCTCTCTCTTCGCCACACTGTTGCATCTTTATTGCTTTTCTTTCACTACTTCAATGGCTACTGCTCCTCTGAACTGTCTGCTTGCATCCCTCCACCTCTATGACAGGAGCGAAGCAACTGTCTAGCAACAAACTCTCATCCCTTTTCTGTCCAAGTCTCTAATGCAAGAGTTAACCGTTACTCCCAGTCCTTCATTTATGCAACAGGTCAACTCTGGAACTGTCTCCCTCTCTCTGTATTTCCTACTTCCTATGATCTCCAGTCTTTCAAATGCAATGTGTCCAGGCATCTCGAAATGAATAGATCTTGAATTTGGCTCTCTTTTGCATGGTTTTTGTTTTTTTTTTCTCTTCGAAGGAACGTTCATGCTGGCTTAGCCTTTGGTTCCTTCTTCCTTGCATTAAAAAAAAGAAAGTATCAGTCAGAAGCTCTCTGATGCTGAAGCAAAGAAGCATTAGAGAAAGGAGGCTTCCCGAGCTTGAGAGCTATGAAAGCAGCAATGGCAAGCAGTGGAAGAAGCTTCCTTTGAGCTGGAGAACTCTGAAGAAGGCAAAGAAAACAAAGAACCTGTCCCCAGACCATCCATATCAACGACCGCATTCTCGCTGAAATGACGACGATCCCAATCTTGTGCACCCTTCATCTCTCTAGAGTTGCCTAATGCTCTGGACCTCACGAAGACAATTGACAACAGTGCTCTCCACATCTTGGCTGCTGCAGCACCAGCACATGGCAAAGATCCTTCTTCAATGGCTTTCAACTGACAGAGCATCCGTCGGGGGGGAATTAAGGCCTAGTTTGAACAGGCAGTAGCTCTGCATTCATCCTTCATGCCCGGTGTTCCCCTCCCCGTTCACTGGGATGGTAAGTTGGTAGCTGATGAACCTGGCCAAGGAACGTCCAAATGTTTACCCATCCTGGTGTCAGGAGAGGGAACTGTGGAACTGCTGAACATCTCTAAGCATTAGCCAGGAACAGGAGCTGACACGGTGTAGGCGGCCTTTGCTACCTTCAAAGAATAGGAAGTGGTGGGTTCGATGACAAGCATGGCCTTTGACACAACTGCAGTCAACACCAGAATTTGCTCTGGGGCCTGCACTTTCCTGCAACAGAAGATAGAGAAGGAACTCCTCCACCTAGCCTGCAGGAAACACATCAGCGAGATCATCATCCACATAGTCTTCACAGTCTGCACTGGCATCATCACATTCGTGCTGGACATCCCTCTCTTCAGGCATGCCAAGCAGGGATGGACCTCCATCACAGCAGATCGTTTTGAGCTGCTTTGCCACCCTTTCTTCCTGTTGCAATGAGGTCATCACCTTTCGTCATCTTCAACTCGCCGCTCAGCAGCCACGGGACGATTACTGGGAGTTGCTCAAGGTGACAGTGATTTTCACTGAAGGAGTTCCTCCTCGTGGCTTCCTCATTTTGCTGCTTGGCGCCTACCACCTTGCCTGATGGATGGTCAAAATCATAGGTTTAGGCAAGATTTAGCTCTTCCTTGGGCAGCTCAAGCTCAATGGACGATAGCTCGCCACACTAGAGCAGTTAGTCATCTTTGCCATCTTGATCTTCATCTCGTACTGGTTGACAGTGCCTGCTACCATATCTGCTCCTTGGAATGATCTCAGATTCCTTCAACACATCCTGGACTACAGTGACTCAAACGTCTCATCCACTGCTTCAAGAGCCTTCAGCCATCGCTGGTATGTACCTCTCTGAAGGGCTAGTTGGCCTGGTGTTCTTCAATGAGTCTTTTGACTTGGAAACTAAGAGGGCCATGGCTGCAGCTCTGGGGAACGAGAGGGGCAATGAGCCTGAGAAGAGAAAGACTCTGGAGCTGGATGTGGCTGTCATTCTAGCGAAGACCCTCCCCAACTCCGTCACGTGCACCACTTGCTGTCTTTCGACCTTCCTTGACTCCTCCAGTGGATTCCTGGACTTCAACCTATCCACGTGGGTGGAAGAGACGATTTCAAGAAAGCCAAGCAATGCATCCAGTCACTGAAAGTCACGAGCGTCTTCACTGAACCAGGAGTTGTGCTGATGCAGAACTTCATCTCTGTCATCACGAAACACGAGGAGCAGCGACAATTCCCGTTCCAGGTCATAGAGGCTCATCATCAGCAATTCCCAGACACTTAAAAAGGCTACCATGACCATCCAAACAAGGCAACAGTCGGTGGAGGATCAGCTCCCATGACACCCCCTCCCTTAGCAAGGGGCTAATATTTAAACTGTAAGGGAGACCTAGGTGCCCCAGCAGGGTATTCAGCTCAGATGGAACAGATTTTGAACTTCCAGGCCATCTGGTCACCAGTAAATACTACAATTGAAGACTGAAATTTGGCATGTAGGGTTTTTGTACCAAGAAGACCAAAAGTCCGGAGTGGCACCCCAAAAATCTACAACTTAGAAAATCAGGACCACCCTAATGAGTAGAGTAGTGAGGGTATAGTAAAAGGGGTATAGTATTAGTCTGAGTATAGTTGTGAGGGTGTAATAGTGTGGGTACAGTAGTAGTACGGGTATAGTACTGTAGGTATACGACATAGCCACATACTTCGGAACCAAAGACCATGAGAGTAAAGCAGGCCCCGTCTTCTGTAGCAAACGGACAACCGTAAGTGTGTATAGTAGTGGGAGTATAGTAGTATGAGTATAGTATAAATATAGTAGTGTGGGTATAATAGTGTAGATATAGTAGTAGTGAGCATAATACAAAGAGTAGTTTGGGCATAACAGTAATGTGGGTATAGTAATAGTGTGGGTATAAAAGTAGTGTGGGTACAGTAGTAGTCTGGGTATAATAGCAGTGTGTGTATAGTAATAGTGTAGGTATAGCTTTAGTGTGGGTATAGCAGAAGTGTGAGTATAGCAGTAGTGTGGGTATAGGTTTAGTGTGGGTATAGTAGTAGTGTGGGTATACCTTTAATGTGGGTATAGTCGTAGTGTGGGTATAGTAGTAGTGTAGGTACAGCTTTAGTGTGGGTATAGTAATAGTGTAGGTACAGCTTTAGTGTGGGTATAGTAGTAGTGTGGGCATAGTTATGAGCAAGCGTAGCAAAGCGATATTTACTCACTTTCAGCTGATAAATGAGCGGGCTGACACTACTCGGCCTGGCCCGACATGACACTGCCTGACCACGATAGTTTTCAGAGGCTATTAACTTTACTACGTGAGGTAGAGAAGAGATTCTTGCAACTGGTAGTAGATGCATTCAATATATATATATATATATATATATATATATATATATATATATATATATATATATATATGCTACATATTTACTCATAAGACCAAAGAAACCTCTTGGAATCCCAGGTTTCCAAGGAAATGAACCGAGGGCTTGAACTGACATGCCCACTATGAAATCGAATTAAAAAATATTTCCTGTTGTAACATTGTGTTTTATTGCATGAATTCTAAGAATTTAATTTTGGATAATATGCACATAACTTTACAGAACGTTTGTTTTATGATTAGGGGGTGAAATCAGCAAGGGTGATCGCCCAGTATCTGGGTTTTATCATTCGATCAATGACCAAGCGTTTAAAAACGCATTTCGTTGATGCGGCAAGTAGGGATCCGAGAACTGAACACTGTAAGTGTGATAAATGTTGTGGCGCCTTGCTACATGCATATCCAGAGAGAAAACGTGAGAATGAGAGAGAAAACGTGAGAAAGAAAATATTTTTGCTCAATTATTCTTCTGTTTTTGTTTAACTACCTCACCAGAAATGTTGAAAGTTTACACCAAGATGAAATTATTATGACAGGCGTAGCCTACGTACAAACGCTTTCTCGTTAGTCACGCGCTCACACAGCGCTCTTTACTGGTAGCAGTGTGGGTTTAGGAGTAATGTGGATATAGTAGAAGTGTGGGCATAGCAGTGGTGTAGGCACAGCAGTTGTGGGTATAGTAATAATGTGGGTATAATAGTGTGGGTATAGTTGTATGAGTATAGTAGCGTGGGTATAACAGTACGAATATACTAGTGTGAGTATAGCAGTATAAATATAGTTGTGTGGGTATATTAGTATGAGTAAAAATTGTGAGTAGAGAAATAGTGTTGGTATAGTAACACGCAGATAATATAACTGTAATGTAGTTATAATAGTACTGTTGGTATAGTAGTGGTATGGCACATCTTCCTTAGTTGTAATATTTAGTATGTGGCATTCGAAATTTTAACTTGCAGTAATTTACAAACTACATTCATATCAAAATGATAATAAATATCTTTGTGTTATATTTGTAGCCCCAGGTTCATAAGAATGTGAGCCCAGTGGACTGCAGGTTAAGGGTACCCTTCTGCATTTCACTGATCACCTTTCAGGGGTTTGGGAGGGAGTTGAGGGACGTTTGTATACCTGCACAGTGGAGCCAGCCGGTTATAATGACACCAAATGAAGGAGTCCCTTTCTAGCACCTAGTAAGTACATGGAAGAGGACAACAAATTGTTAAATCCAAATTATGTATCTGAGAGGGACTACAAAACGAAAATATGACCCTGAGAGAACAATAATAGAGTCTGGTTTCTTAAGATTTAGATGATTATTTATGAACCAACTTCATACATAAGATGCGCTTAGTCTACATTCCGTAGTACACAAAGTAGCCAACAACGAAGCAGGCAGGCATGACAGTTTATTCCCGTGACTCACAAATTACCGTCAGTAACTGGGACGTACACTTCCCTTTCGAGTTGTTAGGTTTAAGAATTCCATCATCGCGATTTTGTAATAGAAAATGAAAACGTTCCAGGCTGTTTTGAAAGACCGTTATGCAGTCTGTAGGTAACTTGGTAGCACTGTGTTTCAGAGTATTTTGAGTGTTCGGAGTGTTATTGCACTTGTACCTGAGAGCATCGAATGCAGTGAGCAGTGCAAATGAGGGTTTAGCCTTTATGTCTGTCGAATACACTAAGGCTGTTAAAAGCACGCGGTCAGTTTCTGCAAAATTACTGTACTGAGTTCCCCAAAGCTGCAGCCAGCTATACTGCTACGAGAACTTAGAAACATGGGGATGCAATTGCACTCAACAAACTGAACGATCCAGAAATCAAACTCTGATTTTTCCATTTGCGAATAGGGTATACCAACCAGTTAACCATAGGCTATGACTTTCGTACAGTTGTGACTGGTAGATGTATGTGTCAATGCAGTTATCTGACGATATACGCAATAAATGCATCCAGAGGTAATGTGAAAAGCCATCGATGACTTGCTGAGAAAGCTTATGCTAAGTAAAAACGCTTTGTGTTTTTCAAGTGACCAGTAGATATGTACTAAGCTGGTGCTACGTGAGTATGCAAAGATACAGACAACTAAGCGTACATGTAATATTAAAAAAAAAAAAAAAAGTAGAAGGACGTAACGAGAATAGGAAGGGAATAACTAATTCGTGACGACTGATTTGGCAGCGTAAAATGGGGACATGAATACTTATGTGCTAGATAACGGTTTTGTTGTTATTGTTATTGTTACTGCCGTTGTTTTGTTGTTGTTGTTGTTGTCGTTGTCTCAGCTCACCTAATACGTGAGCCCGGTTGACGGCAGGATGAAGTTGCATTTCTCCTCCGGTCACCCTCCTCCTTTGTAGGGACAGAGAAGAATTTGATGGACGCTTATATAACCGGTCAGAGGAGGAAGCAGGAGAAGCCATCCCTCTCAAACACCTACTGGATTATATAGATACAAAAATAACTATTAACGCTGAATACAAAACACTAGCAGAAATAAAGAGCGTATGGTAATGAAAATAAAGAAGGAACGAAGAAAAAAAGAGAAACGCAACTACTTGAAGGTAGGTGCGATATCTCAGTATTCAATATCATCATACGTTCAAAGTCTCTCTCTCTCTCTCTCTCTCTCTCTCTCTCTCTCTCTCTCTCTCTCATACCTGTTATGCATTCTCTAGCCGATCCTTTCTCTCCCGCTTGGCTCATGGCATCACTTACTCCCTTCCATGCAAGAGCTGTCTCCTACTCTGAATAAAATCGTCTGGCGGCATATTTCTTTTGGGGAGTAGGGAGGGAGTGGAGATGGAGCTTGGACGTTGTTGGAAAGACATAAATCAAGAGTGAGAGCAGTGGAAATGAGTTATTTAAGAGGAGCCTGTGGAGTCACATAGAGAGACAGGCTGACAAATGAGGATATAAAGGAGCGTTGTGGTGTGGATATGGATGTGATAGGAAGCGTTAGCAGGAACACACACTGAGGTGGTTTGGCCATGTGGAGAGGATGAAGGGTGAGAGACTGACGAGGACAGTGTATGTGAGTAAGGTGGAGGAGGGGATAGGAAGGGGGAGGCCGCGGATGAGATGGAGGGATGGAGTGGAGAGGTATATGAGAGAGGGGGGCAATGAAATGGCGGGGGACAGGGCGACGTGGAGGCGATTTGTTTGTGGCCACCCCGTACGGGATTAAGGTGTCTGGCAATAGATAGATAGATAGACCTGTCAATTGCACAGAATGTCATGAATTCAGGTGACTATTGTTGGTTCAAAAGGGGAAGGCTCTGCAACCCTCAATACCCTTTCTGCAATAGGAATAATGTAACAAAATTAATTACATATCATCGCACTGGGGTTAGTAATGGAGAATGTTAACATCTCGATTAAGAAAGATTACGCTTCAGTTCCATGAATTTGTCCGTCAGTAGGAAAAAAATGAACCAAGCATATGACGAGGGAGAGTCGGTGAAGGGAAGAATGGAACAGAGAGGAGGAGAGAGAGAGAGGAGGTGTCGGAGAAAAAGAGTTGAAGGGAGCGGGGGCAAGGGACAGCGAGACTGGAGCGAGAGGTGGCAAACAGAGGGGGGATTGGAGGGAAGAGGAATGGCCAGGAAGAGTTCAAGAGGACACAGGAAGACGAAATGAGAGAGGATAAAAGATAATATGAACAGTGCCAGAAGGGGGGATATTGATAACTATCTAAGAAGGAAAAACGAGGAAGAAGAGGAGGAGGAGGAGGAGGAGGAGGGAAGGTAACGGACAGGGGGAGAGAGTATGAAGGGCCGTGAAATTGATGAGAGGGAGGGTGAAGAGCAGGCAATTAATTCAGTTCAAGACCCAGGAGGATGGATATTGATTGCAGAGAGAGAGAGAGAGAGAGAGAGAGAGAGAGACAGACAGACAGACAGACAGAAGGGCTTGTGAAAATCTGCAGATACCTGTATGTTTATTCCCCCCCCCTCCTTCAAGACGAATACTGACAGCTTTTGCAGCTGAGCAAGAGAAGAGTTTCGTTCGTCAGACGACTGAGGTGCGATATGAGTCCTCTCCACCTGACGGTTTCACCTAGGTCGTATGACCGATACGTTTAGGTGAACCCCAGCGCCACTATGACCAATAATCTAAAAGATCATAAAGCAAAGTTCTATATTTATATGAGTATAGGCATAGCCTTATTATCACCGGAAAGGGCGTTCAAATATAGACCTTCATGCCCCCTCATATATATATATATATATAGATAGATAGATAGATAGATAGATATAGATATATATAAGAGCCTCTGTGGTACAGTGGTAGAGTGTGCGTTTCGTACACGGGTGGACAAGGGTTCTCGCCCCGGCAGGGTAATAAAATTTGGGAGTGTTCACCTGGCCACGTACTGCATTGGCGGACACAAGGGGTGCTGTGGTTGAACCAGTGTCGCTTACTGTAAAGTATGCTTGCACCCAGTCGGCTTGCAGGGGCCGATTACACTTGGTTCACAGACTACACACACATCCAAAGCCACTCCAACACTACAATTACACTTACAAGCACTTCTCACCCTACATACAATCTCTACCAGACAGCCTAAGCCACTTGGTAGAGATACATTGGCTGTATCGTCCCGACTTCGGTCAGGATAGGCCGGTCCTGCAGTGGGTACTCAAACGGCTGATGATGATGATACATATATATATATATATATATATATATATATATATATATATATATATATATAGTATAGCACTAACCGTGTGTGTGTGTGTGTATATTTTGGGCAGCCGAAAGTACTCATTCAAATCGCATCAAACTTGGCACAAAAATCGCAAAAAATTCGCTGATGTGAAAAAACTCGGACCCATCACGATTGAAAAAGCTTTACTATATTTAATGGGTGCTCACATTTTGACCAAAAAACGCCACTCCTGGCGCATGGCATAGGATCTCCAAAGAATTTTTTGCCCATAGCTGCGACTAAAATATACTATAGCAGTAACCGTGTGTCTGTCTGTATTTCGGACGAGGGTTCGGACAACTTGGGTTATTCCCGAAGCTGCAAATAACACGATCAATTGGTTAGCGGCAAAAAATCAAAGTGACAATCTTAGACCAGAAAAGCACATACAGACAATCATGGGCCCTTCGATGTCACCTTGACGGCCGATAGTGACAATGTTAGACTAGAAGAGCACATAAACATGACTCGGATTACCTGAAATGATTGCAAACCATGCGCGAAGCATGATAAATCAAGTGAGGAGCACGAGGAAACGAGTGCAAAGCACGAGAAATTGAGCACGCAGCGCAAGAGCCCTCCGCAGGAGCAAGTGCGAGGGGCCAGAAGGGCCCATGAGCTCTTGTATATATATACAGGGTGGCTGGAAAGTAACTCCCTATTGAGAATTACTTATAACTTTTGTAAATAGCACCGCATTTGCATGAAACACAATGTATTGTGATCCCTAAAGTGGTAGAATTTAATTTCTAATTTCTGCTTTCCCCTCATGGTGACAAGGGCAACCCATAATGACCCAACGCCTGACACTGCATGAGCGTGCCCAGCTGGCATCCCGTTACGAAGTGTGGCAGTCCGTGGCACAGGTGCAGAGATGGTGGCAGGGTGTTCACGGACCTCTTGCTTCAGTGGATGCCAAGACCATCAGGAACTGCCATTCCAAGCTGATGAGCACAGGATCTGTTGTAGATACTCGCAGAAGTGGTCGTCCCTCAACATCCAGATTGGAGGAAAATGTGCAAGTGGTGCAGGATATGTTTGAAGTCCCCAAAAGTCAACACGCCAGGCCACTCGTGAAAGTGGCCTAACCCACCACACGGTACAAACTGTTTTGAAGGAGTTACAATGGCGTCTTTGGAAGCCGCATTCTTGCCAGGAACTATCGGCGGAAGACTGTGATCATTGGATGGAGTATGGGGAGATCATGCTTGCTTGGTATGCAGACTGGCCCCAGTTGTATCACAACATCCTTTAGAGTGACGAAGCCGTGTTTCATGTGGGAGGATTTGTGAACTGCCACAATTGTCACTACTGGGCATGAGAGGATCCTGGTGCCACTGTTGAAAAGATGCAAAATCGCCCCGAGGTCACAGTGTGGTGCGGCATGACATCCAGCCAGGTTGTGGGCCCATTCCTTCTTCGGGACACAATGAACGCAGATCGTTACCTAACAATGCTGCAAGATGATCTCTGACCTACTGTGTCTACTTGGAACAACATCAACAACCTCATCTTCATGCAAGATGGTGCTCCCTCTCATTTTGCACGCACTGTTCATGAGTCGCTCGACATCCAAAATCCGGGACGTTGGCTGGGTTGTCATGGTCCACATGAATGGCCAGCAAGGAGCCCTGACCTCACGCCATGTGTGACTTTTTCCTGTGGGGGTGGGTGAAGCAAGAGGTTTACCGCACCAAACTAAAAACTCTGGATCAACTGGATGATCGTCTTCGGCATGTTCTGACCAACATACAACTTGAGTTCCTGCTGAAGTCTATCGAGGCTATTCCCAGGAGATTACAGAAACTGGTGGACAATACTGGTGCCTATGAGGAATTTTAACATTGCAGACAAGTTCTACCATACTGCTGTCCACATTAAAACTTGTTTCACTACAATCGATCAATAAATAATAAAATTATTAACAATTCTAAATAGGGAGTTACTTTCCAGCCACCCTGTATATATATATATATATATATATATATATATATATATATATATATATATATATATATATATATAAAGAGAGAGAGAGAGAGAGAGAGAGAGAGTAAAAAGTTGGAAAATTCTCTGAAAAACGTATTTAATTACAAGTTTTCAGCCCACACCATGCCAGCATCAGTTATTTTAATTGTCTTATATCGTCCCCATGATTAACAGTAAATATACAAAGATGCTATTTGGCTCTATTTCATCTTATTGTTTGGGAACAATTTGCTGGTTTCTTCCCTTTGGTTCCTTCTTCCTTGCATGAAAAAAAAAGTAAATCCAAAACCCCAACTAGCTTAAACCAAATCCTTCCCCCAGTCAAATAGCTCAAAGAAAAATGTCAAGAAACACGCAGAATAGACCCTTGTAAGTTATCATTGTCCACGCCGCATCATGTATTTCCTACCTCCACTGCCACGCCGCCCACACCAGCAGACTGAGTAGTCCCCGCAAGGCGCCATGAAAGCCGGTAACGAAGCTCAAATTACGGACCATTCTGTAAATATAAATTGGCTCGTTAATTACCTGTATCAAGTTGCATACTGATCGCTAATTACCGCATGATATATTTGCCTCTAATGAATCTCTAATTACGGGTTATACTGTATATATATAAAATTGCTCGCCAATTACTTGTATCAAATTGCATATTGATCGCTAATTACCGCAAGATATATTTACCTGTAATTGCCAGTCCATTTTAGTTAATCAAGGTGAGTTAATTAGAGGTGTGTGTCAGGTGTAATGACCGCTGTTGGATTTTCTTAGCCCAGTAACGAGACGACCCTCATTAACCCCTTCAGCCAGAGGCCGTAATTAGGAGTTTTGGCGAAGCAATTAACACTCTCTCTCTCTCTCTCTCTCTCTCTCTCTCTCTCTCTATCTATCTATCTATCTATCTATCTATCTATCTCCATTTTTTCGGCTCGCTTTCTGTTCACTAGACCGGAAGGGACGGGTTAAGGCTCACACACACACACACACACACACACACACACACACACACACACGTATGATAAAATAAGGAAAGAAGATGAATCATTACGAGCATGACTTAGTCACACACACACACACACACACACACACACACACACACACACACGTATGATAAAATAAGGAAGGAAGACGAATCATTACGAGCATGACTTAGTCACACACACACACACACACACACACACACACACACACACACACACCACTTAAAACATAGCATTCGATCTATCTCCGAGGGTGTGGGTGTAAATAATATAATTCAGTAAGAGTGGGAGTATGTCTGATGATAAGCAAGAAGTGGAAGGAGAATATAAGACAGCATGGAACAGTGGGTGCAAGGATTGTATGGGTGAGGATGAAAGTAGGTATACAAGCGTGGGCGATTGTATGTATGTATGTTCCAACAGAGGATCGAGTGGCTAGAGTGAAAGATGAGTTTTGGGCGAGAGTAGAAGCATGTATGGACAAGTTTGAGAGGAGCGAGAGAGTGCTGTTGACTGGAGACATGAATGGCAAAGTTGGGAATGTACGAGTGGATGGAGTGGTTGGTCAGTGGGGTATGCCAGCTGACGTAGATGGAAATAGTAGCGCTTTGGTAGACATCTGTGCTGGTAAGGGGTTGGCAATAGCTAACACCTACTTTCAGCATATGATGATCCACCGGTATACATGGAGAGTAATGAGGAGGATGGATGGTGAACTTGTTGAACGAAAGGCAATGATAGACTACGTGTGTGTGGATGAGCGAATGAGAAGACAAATGTTGGATGCAATACTGTGGAGAGGGTGGGGGAATGGAGTCTCGAACCATACTTAGTGATGGCTAAGGTAAAGCTGCAAAGAAAATGGTTGAGGGGGAAGAAGGGGAAGACAGGAGGAAACAGCACCTGTGAGAAGAGTGGAGAATTTGCAAGACAGTGAGAAAATGGCAGAGTATAAGAGCATAGTGGAAGAAAGATTGGGAAGGTATGAGCTAGAGCAGATGGAAGGGGTGGAAGACGTATGTAAGATATTCACGGAAGAGATAGGCGCAGCGTGTGAGGTGGTTTGTGGAGTGATGAGGAGATGCAAGGGTGTGCAAGGGACAGCATGGTGGAATGACGAGGTGAAACGAGCTATGGAACAAAAGAAGGCATATAGTGAATGGTTAGCGAGTAGTGATAGGGGAGAAGATGAGAGAAAGAAGAGAGAGGTATATGTGAGCAGGAGAAGGGAGGTGAAGAGAATGGTGAAGGAGAGTAAGAAGAAAGTGGATGAAGAGTTTGGGAGGAATCTGAGTGTGAAATGGAGGGAGAATAAGAAATTGTTCTGGAAGGAGGTAAAGAAAGTAAGGCAGTGTTAACAGTAGGGGAGTGAAAGATAGGAATAATGGATTGTTGGTGGAGAAGAGAGAGAAATTGAGGAGATGGAAGGAGCACTTAGAGGATTTGTTGAATGTAGAGGCTGACAGCAGTGCCAGTATAAGTGGTTGGGGAATGGCTGGGGGAAGAAGAGATGAGAGGAGGGAGGAAGAGATCAGTAGGACGGAAGTAGTGGAAGCAATGAAGATCAAGTTGGGGAAGGCCCCAGAAATTGATGAAGTGTGTGGTGAAATGCTGAGGTATGGGGGTGAGATTGTTGTGAAGTGGATATGGAAGTTGTGTAGATTGGCTTAGGAAGAGGGAAGGGTTCCAGAGGACTGGAAATCAGGTATAATTGTTCCTTTATATAAAGGAAAAGGGGAGAGAGAAGTATGTGGTAACCATAGGGGTATTTGCCTTCTTAGTGTGACTGGTAAAATATATGGTAGAATACGCATTAATAGAGTTAGGCATATGACAGAGGAGCTAGTTGGAGAAGAACAAAGGGGATTTAGGAAGTGAAAAGGGTGTTAGATCAGATACTGGTTCTAAGATGTTTAGTGAAGTATCTAGAGAAGGGAAAGAAAGTGAATGCTGCCTTCATGGACTTGGAGAAAGCTTACGACAGAATAGATAGGCAAGGTATGTGGAAGGTATTAAGAATATATGGAGTGGATGGGAAATTGTTGAATGCTGTGAAGAGTATGTACGAAGGAGCTACGGCTACGGTGCGAGTGGATGGTGAGCTGAGTGAGTTTTTTTTTTTTTCTCAATGTGGGACTGAAACAGGATTGTGTGATGTCTTCAGGGCTGTTTAATATATACATGGATGGGGTTGCAAAGGAGGTGAAGGGTAGGGCAGAGGATGTGGGGGTGGCTCTAATGAATCAGGGTGAGATTTGGAAGATTCCGGTGTTGCTGTTTGCTGATGATACAATATTGCTGAGTGAAGATGAATGGGAGTTGCAAGGTTTGGAGAATGAATTTGGGACAGCGTCTATGAGGAGGAAGCTGAAAGTTAATGTAAACAAAAGTAAAGTTATGGTGTTTCAGAGGAATGAAGTCACAGAATGTACAGTGAGGTTGGATGGTCAGGATATGGAGAGTGTGAGTGCATTCAAGTACTTGGGTAGTGTGATGAGTAAGGATGGAACTTTGGGGGATGAAGTGCGTGAAAGGGTACAGCAGGGAAGGAAGGTTGTTGGTTCACTGAAAGCAGTGATGAGAAATAGGGAGGTGAGTATGGAAGTTAAGAAGTCACTGCATGATAGTATTGTGATCCCTACCCTGACGTATGGAAGCGAGGCGTGGGCCTTGCAAGAGGGGAACAAGTCAAGAGTGAGAGCAGTGGAAATGAGTTACTTGAGAGAAGCATGTGGAGTGACATGGAGGGACAGGTTGACGAATGAAGAAGTGAAGGAACGTTGTGGGGTGGATGTGGATATGGTTGAGAAGATTAGGAGAAATACACTGAGGTGGTTTGGACATGTGGAGAGAATGGAGACTGCAAGACTGACTAAGAGGGTGTATGTAGGTGAGGTGGAGGGATGGAGAGGGAGGGGTAGACCGAGGGTGAGGTGGAGGGATGGAGTTGAGAGGTATATGAGGGAGAGGGGGGTGAGTTGGGGAGGGTAGTCACATGGTGGGTGACAGAGCGTTTTGTCTGCGGCCACCCTTTGCGGGATTAGGGCGTCGGGCTATAGAGAGATAGATAGATAGTAAGTAGCCAAAGAATATGTTATGGGTGAGACTTTTTCTACCCTAAGCTAACAAAACTGTCAACCGGTAGCACGAATAAAGTAGCAGGAATAAAGTAGCAGGAATAAAGTAGCAGGAATAATGTAGCAGGAATAAAGTAGCAGGAATAATGTAGCAGGAATATAGTAGCAGGAATAAAGTAGCAGGAATATAGTAGCAGGAATAAAGTAGCAGGAATAATGTAGCAGGAATAAAGTAGCAGGAATAAAGTAGCTGGAATAAAGTAGCAGGAATAAAGTAGCAGGAATAAAGTAGCAGGAATAATGTAGCTGGAATAAAGTAGCAGGAATAAAGTAGCAGGAATAAAGTAGCAGGAATAATGTAGCTGGAATATAGTAGCAGTTTACTTGAGGAATAAATTATTTAGAGAGTGTCTGTCTCTTCGTGTGTATGCCTGCATATGTTTTGCTTCTTCCTCTCCCGGATAGTTGTATTTCCACTGAAGCTAAATACAATTTTCTGGCAGCAGCAATAATACAGTACCACTTAATATGAACTGATAATTCTAATTAATGTGAACCGATAATTCAGAAGCTGCCTGCCTCACTTTTGTTCTCTTTATTCTACCTCTTTAATTTTCACGTCTTCCTTTACGGAAAGGGTTTAGTCTCACTTAAGCTGAATAAAATCGTCTGCCTTTAGCAGAAGCGGAATAGGAATCGATGTGAACTGATAATTGTAACTCAGTCTTTCCTTCTGTCCGTCTCTCCCATGTGCCTTTCACGTCTTCCTCTACGTCTACAAGGGTCTGTTCTCAGTTAATCTGAATCATGTCATCTGGTGGAACCAAGAATGAAATAAGACAACGTGAATCGATATTCCAGAGTCTGTATTTGTCTATCAGCCTGTGTGTCTTATGTAGGAGGCGTATTCTTTGTGAAGATGGATGTAATCCTTTGTCTTTAGCAAAATTAAAATAGCAATTATCCTGAATCTCAAATGGTGTGGTCTGTCTGTGTGTTTCCTTTTCCTTGCTCGAATGGTTTATATTCACCTTGGTTTACTAAATGTGTTTGGTGATATTTAGAAAAAAAATAACTATTTTGATGAATCTTTCTACGGCGTAGCTTTGTCTTTCCGTCAGTTCTTCCGTCGCCTGTCCATCTCGCTCAAGATGACTTCTATCCGACAACATGATTCTCTACCAGAAATTACAGGAGAACTTGAATGTAATGGGAAATACTTCAGTAATTCATATCTGAAACCAATATAACGCTCATCCCTTGTTGCATCACTTTTTTTTTTTTTTCTGTTACTGTGCAATCAGAATTTCTTCAATTGTTTTTTACGTAATATGGAATCCACAACATGTCATGAGCATCGTGAGCTACTTCGAACCGCGAAGCAAAGGAGTGAGCAACGTCTTGATCAAAGGTCGTGGTGGTACTTGGGGGAGGAGGAGGGGGGGGAAAGGGGGAGGGGAGAGGGTTTGGAGCTTTGTCCGAACACCAGACTATTCTTCCTTTCCTGTCCCTTGTATCGACAAAGGCCTGGATACTTTCTTTGGATCGCGACTGTACCTGTCCCTAACTGTGTAACTCATTCTGATGAGTCACACTGCAGTATCTTATTGAAGGATGAAATCTGGCAAGCTACATCAACAGCGTTTAATGTGGGCCACACTTTTGACTTCCATTATTTTTGCCCCACCAACAGGGGCGTGTCTGAGGTTTGTGTGATTTGCATCTGAGGTGTGTCTGAGGGATGTGTCCAAAGATAACGGACACCTTTTGGGATGTGTTGTGTCGGTGAATAAGGTTGGGAGTGTTATCAAGGGGGCCCTTTGTTTTGCTTATTTTATGCTTGCTATCACCGGACGATTTTACTCTGGTTAGAGGAAGTCTTTTGACAGTTAGGGGGATAGGAAATTCTCCACTTAGCTCTCCAGTAAGATGACGTCTTCATAACGTTACTTTTGCAACGTTTAACAAATTTATTAAACTTAACAGGAAACCAAAGGTAATAAATAAGATAAACGGTCATCAAAAAGTAGATTGACTTATTAAAAAATATCGTGTTTCATATTAATAATTTCACTACAATGATAAGTTGTTTGTTTGTGGCCACCCCAAACGGGATTGAGGCGTCTGGCAATAGATAGATAGATAGATAAGATGCAATCATGTTTTATTCTTGCTAACACCTTCAGCGTAGCTCAAGTAGTACAGGAGTTGATGAAGTCATTATCTAATCCCCTCCTCTCGAGAAGTCTCCACAAAGCTGAATAAAATTGAATCAAGTTTGTAAAAAATAAATAAAAATAAAGATAAATGAAATGCCTAGAACTTGGGCCTCGAGTTGTCGATGCCAAGTGTCGTTCGGTATGTCTCCGCCAAGCCTTGCTCACGGGCTCGCCTTACAACTTCCATGAAAGGGCTCATTGTGGGTTGAAATGAGACTGATGATAAACTAAGTTGACCCCATATAAATTGACCTTTGACCTCTTGACCTTGTTTACCTAAACAATTCATCATCTCTTCATACTGTATCTCAGACAAAAGTTTGGTCGAAATCCGCCGAGTGGTTCAGGAGAAATCACTCCCACAGGGATAAATTATTCGGCCGCATATGACCTTGACCTGTCACCCCTTGACCTAGTTGACCCAGTCAGTTCATCACCCCCTCATACTGCATCACCGACAATAGTTTGGTGGAAATCTGTCCATGAATTCAGGAGATATCCCGCCCACAATAGTGTTACGGACGCACGGACTCACGGACGTATCAATCACTTAATGCTTCCTCCACATTGGTAGGCGGAGGGATGATAAAAAGTCTTCATACTGATGAGGATAAAACGCGAGTTACACATTCAAGATTTCCAACGAACCTTGTAAGCACTGGTATCCCGAGGTCAACAGAAAGTGTACCCGCTTCCCAGTCAGCCCTTTCACTTCAAGAAAATAGTCCATACTCCGCGTCAGTCAAGTTGTCTGTACAGTCGCACGCTCTCACCCACGATCTACCTACACCCACCACCCGCGACTTACTGAATGTCAGTGTGATTTTTACGAATAAATCTGGACCTGATGTGTGACACGGATCAGCATCTTTAGAGGTAACTATGAGGTGAAGCCGTGACACAACGAACAAGGCTGTTGGTGAGCATAACAAGAGAATATAAATTACAATCATCGTAGTAAATGGTGATTATGGAGATTGCCTTTAACTTCTTCAGTCGAACTGTCTATATTGATTTTAATTTGGTAGTCCTGAAGTTGCCAGAATATAATCAAAATCGGATCACTATATTCAAGGGCTTGTACAATGAATTATTTTATATCATGTGCTGAGAAGATAACTCGTTTTTTCTGTCATGACCGTGTTCAAAGGTGGTATTATGTACAGAGAGAGAGAGAGAGAGAGAGAGAGAGACAGACAGACAGACAGACAGACAGACAGACAGAGAGTTGGAGGAAGGGAGAGAAGTAGGGAGAGAGGTGGTACTAGTATTACCATGTGATGAGAGAGTGAGAGCTGGAGGAAGGGAGAGAAGTAAGGAGAGGTGGTATTAGCATTATCACGTGTTGAGAGAGAGAGAGAGAGAGAGAGAGAGAGAGAGAGAGAGAGAGAGAGAGAGAGAGAGAGAGAGAGAGAGAGAGAAAGGAGGGGGGGGGAATCAGCATCATCAATACAGTGTCCAGTAGGACTAATCCGGTATCCACCCCTCAGGTCCCCTGCTCACACAAGCTTCCCGTATCCGAGTTACCTCACTGCGAATGACCTTGAGGCCCAACACCCTATCTCAAAGTGTTCCTATAATATCCCTTGAGGCGCCTGGAAATTCCCCTTCCCTGCCTTGTGGCAGGAGGTGTGGTTGTGTTTTTATTTATGAAGCGTCCTAGCAGCAGCTTCCTCATCAACCTATTTCTTCTCTATTAGATACGTTTATTTTATCGTAGTTTTTATTGGATATTATGCACGTCACTCTGATGACGTATTATGAATTTTATTAATGCTACTACTGGACGATGCATTTCCATTTCGGAGAATCTATTCTAGCTGGAAGGTTTGAATATCACTTTCACTAACCCCTTCAGCAAAATAGTTTATTCGTAATAAAGCTAAAAACATCTAATAACACAAAAAGCGTACTAAAACAATACGGCATCGATGAGTATG
This sequence comes from Coenobita brevimanus, assembly GCF_032717465.1. Taxonomy (NCBI): domain Eukaryota; kingdom Metazoa; phylum Arthropoda; class Malacostraca; order Decapoda; family Coenobitidae; genus Coenobita; species Coenobita brevimanus. The sequence continues at coordinate 13,228,691 of NC_137060.1, read as the reverse complement.
AGATAAATTGAGCTGTATTTTATTTCTGAATCTGACACGCTGATAATATTCTCTGCAGTAATGAAATGCCCGAGGTCAGTATTAAAAAGGTACCCGTCTACAGAAGGGACTGATGTTCAGTCGCCCTATCCCCATGAGTGTGACATCCAGTGACACCACCGTTGACGTTCATTGCTAGGTAAATATAAGTAGTTGTTTATCATTAACCTTATTCTTCCTTCCCCACATCTCTTTGATATTACATGCATATAGTGACGCTGTGATAAGTATAGGCTACATTACCCTTTGGGTATAATAATGCCCTTTATATATATATATATATATATATATATATATATATATATATATATATATATATATATATATATATATATATATATATAATTCCTTTTCGTGAAGTACAGTTGACAGTAAAGTTCTCATTCAACAGCCACGAAAAGAGTTCACAGCACTTTTCTGCTTTTCTGTTGTCTTACGTCGGGTTTTATGAGGGGCAACCTTAACAAAACAAAACTTAGGGCATTTGTGTCCCTACTTAGTAACGACTCTGTTTCCTACAACACATTACCCTCTCTTACACTCTCGCAATCCTTCTCTTTCAAACCACCCCGTTCGCCCAGTCTCTCTCTCTCTCTCTCTCTCTCTCTCTCTCTCTCTCTCCAGAAAACTAAACTACCGTAGAATCCTTACTTTTCATCCCACATCAGTCTTTGCAACTTTTCATATCTAATTCTATTTGACCTTGAGTCCATGCTATATTCCTACACCGCGACTTAGTACTTATGTACGACATATGTACCTTGGCTAACGACAGATGATTATATTCACCACATCTAAACACCTCGTTGTCAACGCGATTTGATGTTGATTTTATCCCCCACTTGAAATTGGTCATACATAATGTTGAAACTCAGCATAATTTGTTATAACAATAACAGTATACCCTATATATAAAAACATGTACTTGGCTGAGGCAGAGCGGGTAGGGTACATAAGAAGAGGGGTGAGTGAGGCAAAGATCAGTGCAACAAGAACTACGGCGAGGTGCATATCATTCTCTCTCTCTTATACTCCAGGTTCTGCTTTGCCCAGCCATCATCCAGTGAAGATCGTAAGCAGATTATTTTGTTAACCATAATTTTAGGTGACAAGGACAGTACCCAACAAACAGTCGTCCAAACTATGACTTGCAACCAGTGCTTGCAACCACCTCTATTTGAGTTTTAGGTATGGACTGAATGGGGTAAAGCTACCATGCCAAAGGTCTTGTGATCAGAGCAACATAATTTTGGACAAGCTCTTAGTTACCAATGTCTGTTTGTTACATAGGACTAATAACAGAGAGCTGGATGTGAAACATCGGATACTCCTGAGGAATGTCTGCGTGGATTCCTTGGCTCGTACTGTCTTCAATTTAGGAAGCTCACTATAATCCTCAGCTTTACTACTCTATGTTGGCGTCAAGCAAGTAAATGTTTTTCTGTGTGGTATTTACAAAACAAATGACTACATCAAAAGCCATGCTTTAAGTAGATAACAGTAGATCAATTCCTTCCATCCAATGATGTCCTTGATCCTTTTTCTTAATCGCTTCAAACCGGTGACGTATATTTTATGAAGTTTCTGTTCATCAGGGTAGAGTATGAGAGCTGGTAGGGTTAGATATAACTTTCGTTAACCTCTTAACTAAAAGGGTTCCTTTTCAAAAGGTGATGAAAGTAATATGGATGTCGTAAGAAAAAAAAAATAAAACAGGTCATCAAAGCACAGGCTAACAGTATCAGATGATTGTATATACCATCGGGAAGACTTTTCCAGTTAGGTGGGTGATTGCCTTATTTAACCATATTAATATCGTAAGTTCTAATTATCATTAACCATCTGCTAACAGACTGATAAAAAAAAAAAAAAAGCGCTAACGCGGTGATGCGTTCAAGGTGCAACAAGCAAATTATTGCACAGTGCAAGGAGGAGTTGCTGGAAAGCCTGTGTCATGCATGGAAATATGATCTGTTGTCTGTCACGAGATGCACCCCTAACTCTGCAGCCAGCTTCTTGTTGCAACGATGATTTGTTTTCGCAGGAAGGCCAAGAAGGGTGTATTATCTCCCCTCGGCCCACGTTCATTCTGCAGAAAGTCTCCGGGTTACGATTTAATGAAATATACATACGTCTGTTGCATTAACTTGGTTTTGAAGATTGTGTGATCACTCATCTCAACATTAACAGATGTAATTATAAACTGTGCATGCGTATCAGCTTAGTATACCTCTCTTTAACTCACTAAATTATTCTTCTTGTTATTTATTTATTGTCTATATTGATTTATTTATATATTTTTTATTTTATTTTTTACTTAGAAAGTTATGCTTTCATTGCAGCCTACAGGTATATATATATCAAGCAAATATCCCTGGAATTAGTGGCAACCTTAATCTTCGTAATGCTCAACTTTCATTTCACGATGATCCTTCTGCAATTTTGCTTTATGTCATGAATATTGGTGTTAAGTTGTTTGACATGCCTTTACTGTATTATTGAATAACATTCACATTCCTTAGCAATATAATTCTCTGTGATATTCATAACGTTATCAGTATGACGAGGGTATGGTGATTTTGCAACCTGATGTTCCATTCCCACACAAATCCATCATCCCTCATGCCATTATCTTCCCATTTACACAGTACATAGTGGGTCAATTTTTGCAACCTCAGAAACACGTCCCTCAATTGCATCCTCATCTGGATCACAGATTATTCATTTATGATGGGGCTCCCTGCGGTAAGGATCATAGTACACCCTCCACCCAATCTTAATTCTGCATACATAGCCGACTGTCCTAACAAGCGTCCACGCTGCCTTCTTGTTTCCTCCTCTTCCTTTCTTGCATTTTCACCTTTGCTCCCATATGCCTGTCTAGCTGCTCTTCCCAAAATTTTACTTAACTTTCCTACCAAAACACATCCTCTCTCGCCTAGACGCCCTTTCTCTCATCCATTTCTCATTTGTTTCCTGCTATTTTCAATTTTCATTCATTCTTCTTAGCCTGCCTGCAAATTCCATTCCTTATCCTGCTTACTACGTTCATTTCTACTACAACTTCCACCTTGCCTGCCTAACTACACTCAACCTTACTTTCTGTCTTGCCTACTTAACTATCATCCATCCTGCATGCCTGGTTATCTTCCAAAATGTCAGCCTAACTATCCTCCATACTAACTTCCTAACTACCTTCCATCCTACCGACCTAACCATCCATTCTGCATTCCTACCATTCATCCTACCTTTTTTTTTTTTTATGCGAGGAAGAAGGAACCAAAGGCCATGAGCCCGCAGTAACAGTTCCCTCCAAGAGAAAAACAAAATACAATAGAGAGCCAAATTCAAGATCGGATCATTTCGAGATGCCTGGACACACTTCGTTTGAAAGAATGGAGATCATAGGCAGCAGGAAATACAGACAGAGGGAGACAGTTCCAGAGTTGACCTGTTGCATAAATGAAAGACTGGAAGTAACGGTTAACTCTTGCATTAGAGAGTTGGACAGAAAAGGGATGAGAGTTTGCTGCCAGACGAATGCTACGCACCCGTCGTAGAGGTGGAGGAATGCAAGCAGACAGTTCAGAGGAGCAGTGACCATTAAAGTAGCAATAGAAAAGAGATAAAGATGCAACAGTGCGGCGAAGAGACAGAGGTTGAAGGGAGTCAGTAAGAGAAGGAGAGTTAATGAGACGAAAAGCCTTTGACTCCACCCTATTGAGAAGAGCTGTATGTGGGGAGCCTCCCCACACATGAGAGTTGTACTCAACACAGGGACGGATAAAACCCCTGTATAGAGTCGACAATTGTGCAGGAGTAAAGAAAGAGCGGAGTCGGCTTAGCACACCCAATCACTTGGAAGCAGATTTTACAAGAGATGTAATATGATCTTTCCAAGATAAGTCCCGAGTAAATGAAACCCCAAGCATGTTCAAGGATGATGCAGAATTAAGCTGAATATTATTAAACATTACTGGGTATATCTGTGGAAGATTTTGTCGGGTTGATAGGTGTAAGAACTGAGTCTTAGATGCATTAAAAACAACCATATTATTTATACCCCAGTCAGAGATACGAGCCAAGTCAGACATTAGGTGTGCCATAGCCTCATCCCCTGTTTGTTGAAGTAACTGTTGAGATGGGCGTTGCGGGAGCCGAATGGAAAGGTGAAGGGTGGAGTCATCAGCGTATGAGTGGATAGGGTTAGATGTACAGCTTAGAAGATCATTGATGAATAAAAGGAAGAGAGTTGGTGATAGGACAGAGCCCTGTTGATAGATCTAGGAGAAGAACGATGGCCGTCTACAACATTGGCTATAGAACGACCAGAAAGGAAGCTAGTGATGAAGGCACAGATAGAAGGATAGAAACCGTAGGAGGGCAGTTTGGAAATTAAAGATTTATACCAGACTCGATCGAAAGCCTTTGAGATGTCAAGTGCAATGGCAAAGCTTTCGCCAAAGTCCCGAAAGGAGGATGACCGGGAGTCTGAAAGGTAGGTGAGAAGATCGCCAGTGGAGCGTCCCTGACGGAACCCGTACTGACGATCGGAAAGAAGGTTGTGAGTATATGGAGCTCAAACGAAGAGAAAAGGCCGTCACTGCATTTGCGCAGGCTCAAGAAATCGCTGAATTGGAGAGCAGCAGCAGCAGTACTTTGTCATCTGGGAATCAGTCCAGTGGTAACTGCATGACTCCTGTAAATGAAGAATTAAATGTAGGTCTTCCTTCACCACCCAAACGTGGTCGAAAAGTTGTGCTGGGTCATAATTTGTCGGCCAGTCTCGATTGATATCAACTATCTGATCGCGCTGCTCTGATGATTCTCAGAGAAACAGCAAAAGCTTTGGGTCATGATTTCAGTTCATTAATTCTGAACCGCAGCAGCATCAGGCGACAGCGACAGAAATGGCGCAAAGAGACGGTGATGAGCATAATGAATGAGTTCACTCCGGATGAAGTAATCGTCATACACTGGGATGGAAAGCTTCTTCCAGAGATCACCAACAATGAAAAAGTGAACCGATTTCCGATCATCATCTCGTCAAGTGGTAATTCCCAGCTATTAGAAGTTCCAAAATTAGAATCAGGGGCTGGTTTGCAGCAAGCACAAGCCGTGGTCAGAGCACTGAAGCGGTGGGGAGTTGCAGAAAGGGTCCAAGGCATCTGCTTCGACACAACAAGCTCAAACACGGGTCACCACAAAGGAGAATGTATTATGGTGGAACAGCTATTGGACAGGGAACTCTTGTACCTTGCCTGCCGGCATCACATCTGAGAACTACTTGCAGGAACTGCTTTCAAGGTAGCCATGCATGTTGCACCGGCACCAGAAGTACTGCTATTCAAGCGATTGGAGTTCAGTTGGCCAGGATCACTTCCAAGACGCATCATCTGATGAAGTGGTCACAGCTCAACTTGAAGATATCAAGGAGGAGGTCCTGACCATTGTTTTCACTACACTTCTGCACAAGCAGCCTCGAGATGATTACCGTGAGCTACTCGAGCTGACTGCCATCTTCCTCGGTTCATCACCACCACGAGGTACTCGTTTTCATAAGCCCAGCACGATGCATCAAGCACGATGGATGTCAAAGGTAATCTACACATTCAAAGTGTGGATGTTTCATTCACAGTTTACCTTGACCATCAGTGAAGAGCGTGGTCTCCGTGACTTGTGTGTGTTTTACACACGCTTCTACATCAAGGCCTGGATAACAGTACCACTCGCAGTGAGCGCCCCACAGAACGACCTGCATCTGCTGCAAGCCTTAGTCGACTATGCCACCATCAACAATGAGATTTCCAGAGTAACAGCTCAGAAACTTGCCTCTCATCTGTTGTACTTGAATGAAGAGCTGGTGGGTCTTGCACTAATTTGATGATAACGTCAGTCAAGAGGTCAAGAAACAGATGGTGCAAGCTATGAATTTCAATGATCGTATGGAGGATCCTCCCAAGCGAGTGACCATTGCGATTGATGACGTTCGATGAAGAACTGTCGCTGATTTCGCCACGAAGCAGACAAAGAACCTCTTCAAAAGACTGAATATCGATGATGACTTTTTGAAGCTACCTGTTGACCAATGGTATGAAGATTATACATACGGAAAGGCGCTGGCATGTTTGCAAAAACTCACAGTAACCAATGGTATGCTGAATGAGCAGTTGCACTTATCGAGGCCTTCTCCAGTTATCTAACGAAGAATGAAGTCCAGCTGCAATACATCCTACAAGTTGTGGCTGCCACAGACGCAGAGTTCCTCATGGAGTTAAGCGACGCCTACAGCAATTAATGGCCAATGATTTGATTGGCGACATATTGGTCATTTAATAATGCAGAAGTGACTGTATTGACAGTCGTTTACTGGTATTACAATTAAGTGTTCATCAAAAATCTATAACTTGCTTTGAAGCAATTCAGATTAGTTAGTAAATATATCTTCCTTTTTCTAAAATTAACCGTTGTGACATTCTCTGAGCTGATATCGTATCTGAAAAATTCATAAATGTCAGAAATTTTCAGATACAAAATCCTGTGAATATACACGGTTTGACTCTTATACAGTGATATTTAAGGGCAATGAGCAACCTCAATAAATTATTTGTTGTCAAAAATATTTCACATACAGTATTTTTAACCTATTAAGAAAGCTTTGAATGGGTATGGCATTTGAATTTTCGAAATCGAATTTTGGCCCTACTGTATAAGGACCACCCTAATCTCTCTCTCTCTCTCTCTCTCTCTCTCTCTAGCTTTTCCGAGCCCAATTAATATGACCAATCATTGCCATAAGGCACTGTCTTCGGTTTTAGCTGGTTCTTACGGCCGGATGACCCTCCTAACGCCGGTCCTCCCCTCCCCATTTACCTGGGCTTGGGACCGTCACTAAGTTAGGCTATCTTGTCCCCTCAGTGGTTGGGTGAAGTGCATTGAGTCTGAGTGCCGCTTATAGATCCCTCTAGAATGGCCCTACCTAGTTGAACTAACATCCAATCCTGGTCACAACTATAAAGATCAACGTGCAGGCTGTCTGCCCCAAAAAACCACCACTACCCTTTCCAGCTGGGGGTTTGATCTGAGAGTATCAAGAAAGATGGGGGATGAGGTGGCCCAGTCAACCTACTTCACACCCTCCTTGTTTTGGCTGGTTTTATGACCGAATGCTGTTCTTGATGCCAACTCTCCCCATTTATCCGGGCTTGGGTTGGGACCAGCACCGAGTGTGTGTGTGTGTGTGTGTGTGTGTGTGTGTGTGTGTGTGTGTGTGTTCATAAGTCAACTTCTCTCATTAATATAATCATTGGCTTTGACATAAATATATTATTAGAATTGTCTTCACCATTGAAGATGTTGTAGCTAGAGTATAAACACCTTTAGCTTTTAATTATTTTCTCTCAGTTGAGGGAAGGGTTTAGTTTCACCTGGAAAAAAACAGAGTTGTGATTATGAGCATTAGTCCTCCAGCCTGATGATGTAATTTTATAGTATGCCACTTGGTCTGCTGAATACCTCTACAAAGATGCCTCAAAGCGTACTGTGATATAGGAAAGCAATTATCTGCAGTGGAAAGTTTGTCTTATAAGTCTCTGTATAAAGGTTCTTAACGACTTGTAGGCATAAAACAATTTTTGACTTCATAGATGGGAATTTGATATGGTAGTGCTTTTTTCATATTAGGTTATTCAACTTACACGGAAACTTCTTGTGGTGAAAGGGTTAATGATGTCTATGTATTTCTCCTCCAATCCAAAATCTTTCGTAAGTTGAATCAGATCATCTGCATTTCGTAAGAAATCACAGTAACAAAGAGGTTGATGTCCTCAGTTAGATGACGATTTTCTTTCCTTGCTACAGACAGGAAATATTCAGTTTAGGGACACGACATAGTGAAGGAGTTAATGAAGACTATATCTAACTCAATCGTCAGTTTCATTAGGTAATATCAACTCGAATAGCCTTAATCTGATTTTAACAAAGGTGATGGAACAGTTAAAGGTTCTTCAAGAATGAACTAGGCTACTTAAAACTAAGAGAAATCCATCGAAGGCCAAGGTCATACGGCAAAGTCCTATATTCGGACTTTAGACCGAACAATGTGAGCCAGTGTTGCATTCTCTGAGTGTTCCTTCTTGATATTTATTGATTTGTTAATTTATTATTGTCATTGAATACCGATTATTTTCAGACATTTTCCAAAGGGAGGAGATAGATTTAGCTTAGTAAATTTTCATTTCTAGGTGCTTCCTTAGGCTGAATAAAAGTGCTCATTAGTAGCAAAAAAAAAAAAAAAAAAAAAAACAGGGAGGAATTCTTGGTAGTGGGTGAGATAACTGGTAGTACTGTATATTTCAGTCTGTGCCGCGATGAAGATGGTTGGAGCTCGCTTTCTGTTGGTGCTGGTGGTGGTTGTGGTGGCGATGGCGGCACCTCAAAAAACACCACCGTAAGTACCCTCTCTCTCTCTCTCTCTCTCTCTCTCTCTCTCTCTCTCTCTCTCTCTCTCTCTCTCATTGTGGGAGCTAGCAGAGGTTTAACTGACATCTTGAGAACAAAAGTTTTGGGGTCCTGATTATGTAGATTTGTGACCGAGATCCCCAAAAGAGAATCTTTAAGTGCATCATTTGCTTCAGTAACTAGGGAGCGCCACCAAAAGTTGGTAAATGATACAGTTTGTATGATACCTTTAGTGTATCAACCAAATTAGTGTTAAATGTTTCTTAGCAGGTTACCTTTTCAAAGTTTATCACTCTTACGTGACATATTTGGAAACAAATTGATTTCTGAGCAGCATATAGGTGGTGCCAATATGAGATTTAACCAAAATTTCGAGTACACCAACCAGACTTGGTGAAAAATGCCAATTACAGATTACCAATTCATAAGTATGATTTATGGGGACTAACCCATTTCTGAGTGAGTCAAATGTCACCCTGGATGTGGGCCATGTCATTTTATCATTTGAAACAAAATTTGGGGAAAATGTACGAAAACTCAGGATTCCAGAAATACCCTTCTGAGTCTAAACATTAAGAGGCCTAGAGAATTTTCAGGAAAAGCTATTTACTTTCATTTCATTGACCATGCTATCTTTGCACAATCATATGAATATAGAAATAATTATGAAACGTATCCAAGCGGCAGAAGAAGTTGAGACACGGAAGAGAGAGTTATATGTACAGAGGAAGAGGGAGGTGAAAAAATTAGTAAGAGAGAGTAAGGAGTGAGTGGATGAGGAATTTGGAAGGAACTTGAGTGTAAAGTGGAGGGAATGTAAGAAAATGTTCGGGAAAGAGGCAAAGAGCGTTAGACAGGGTGTCAACGAAGTTAGTTGAGGAGTGAAAGATAGAAATGGTAGATTACTAGTGGAAAGGAGGGGAAAGTGGGCAGATGGAGAGAACACTTTAATGAATTGTTGAACATAGAGAATGAAAGTAAAGCAAGGATAAGTGGTTGGGAAATGGCTGGGAGAAGGAGGGATGTGAGAAGAGAGGAAGAAATCAATAGGATGGAGGTTGTGGAAGCAATGAAGAAAGTTAAAATGGGGAAAGCCCCAGGAATTGATGGAGTGTGTGGTGAAATGCTGAAGCATGGGGGAGAGATAGTAGTAGAATTCATGTGGACGATGTGCAGGTTGACCAGGGAAGAAAGTAAAGTCCTGGAGGATTGGAAGTCAAGTATAAAAATTCCCTTGTACAAAGAAAAAAGGGAAAAAGAAGTGGGTGGTAATCACAGAGGCATTTGCCTTCTTAGTGTAATGGGAAAAGTATATGGTAGGATAGTTATTGACAGAGTTAAACAAATAACAGAGGAATTAGATGGAAAAGAACAAGGAGGTTGTAGGAAGGGAAGAGTTTGTGTAGATCAGGTATTCATTCTTAGATCAGGTATTCATTCTTAGATCGTTAGTGGAAAAGTTTCTAGAGAAGGGAAAGAAGTTGTATGCGGCCTTCATGGAGTTGGAGAAAGTATATGACAGGGTGGATAGACAACGACTGTGGAAATTATTAGGAATATAATTATGGAGTAGATGAGAAGTTGTTGAATGCCGTTAAGAGTATGTATGAGGGTGCTAAGGCTGCAATGCGTGTGGATAGTGAACTGAGTTAATTTTTCTATTTGCAGTTTGGATTGAAACAAGGATGTGTCATGTCTCCATGGTTGTTCAGTCTGTATACGGGTGGGGACATAAAAGATACAAGGTAGGGCAGTGGATGTTGGAGTAGCCCTAGTGAAAGAGGGCAGTGTTTTGGAAAATCCTTGTACTGTTGTTTGCAGGTGATACTGTGTTGTTAAGTGAAGGCGTAGGGGAGCTGCAAGGCTTGGTGGATGAGTGTGGGAGAGTGTGTAAGAAACGGAATCTAAAGGTGAATGTAGGGAAGAGTAAAGTTATGGTTTTCGAGAGAAGTGAAGTCAGTGAATGAACAGTGAGACTGGATGAGGTGGAAATGGAAAATGTGAGTGCATTTAAGTACTTGGGTAGTATGATGAGTAAGGATGGAAGTTTAGAGGGTGAAGTGCTTCAAAGGGTGCAACAGGGAAGAAAGGTTGCTGGTTCTTTGGAAGCAGTGATAAGAAACAGGGAAGTGAGCATGGAAGTGAAAAAGCTACTACATGACAGTATTGTGATACCAACTCTGACGTATGGAAGAGAAGCTTGGACCTTGTTGGAGGGACAGAAGTCAAGAGTGAGGACAGTGGAAATGAGGTATTTGAGAGGAGCATGTGGAGTCACATGAAGAGACAGACTGACAAATGAGGAAGTGAAGGAGTGTTGTGGTGTGGATGTGGATGTGATAGGAAGCGTTAGGAGAAACACACTGACTTGATCTGGCTATGTGGAGAGGTTGGAGAGTGAGAGACTGACGAGGAGAGTGTATGTGAGTAAGGTGGAGGGGGGGGAGAGGAACGGGGAGGCCAAGGATGAGATGGAGGGATGGAGTGGACAGGTATATGAGAGAGGGGGGTGTAAGCTGGGAGCAGGGCAATGAAATGACGGGGAACAGGGTGACATGGAAGCGATTTGTTTGTGGCCACCCCTTACGGGATTGAGGCGTCTGGCAATAGATAGATAGATAGACAGATAGTATCCAAGCAGCAACTATTAAATTATTGCATTCCCATTAACAATACTGAATAATACAGAAACTTCAGTGTCTAAATCACTGCTTCCTTGGTTTTACATTCTTAGCATTGTAATCCACATACAAGTTCAAGATAACATTAAAGTGCTAATCTTTACATGTGCAAGTACTAGGTGATGATTAAACCTTCTGAATCATAAGGTTTTTAGCGTTCGTAGTCATTAGTCTCACTCCTGTGAAGTTCATACTGGTCTAGCTGGTCTTCACCTTCTTCCTCTGAACTATCCTTCTCATCAGAGATAATCGAGCCATCTTTTCATCTGACTCATCACCATCCTTTTCATATATAATTAAGTTATTATATATTATATTAGATGTCAAATCCTCAACTAATTCTCGTCTCATGTCCCCATCATATGTACTAAAGTGGTGACGTGCCCCTGGAACATCAAGGTACAGATGGCGACTTCCAAGAATTGGCACATATGCAGGGTCCTGCCATTCATCAGCAAGAAAGAGGGGCAACACTTTCTTGAAGGACCTTAACTTCAGAGCTTCAATCATGTCACATGGGATTCGCTTTTGTTTTGGCTCTGAGATGAGATATTTTCTCTCTTTATTCCCTCTCCTGTCCCTTTCAGCATGCTTCAAATGGTTTAGGATAATCATCAAATATCAAATGAATTCTTCCAGCTGGCAACTAAAGTGCACGTATAAGAATGGTTCTGGCTAATCCCCCCTATGTTGTTGGTAGGTTTGGTGGCAAAACATGTAGCAGGAAGTGGCCATCATGTATACAGCAGTCGATACTTTCTGGCTTGGCTCTATCCATATCATCTGTCTTAATCGTCTTCTCCAATTGGTTCAGTAATTTACTTTTATCAGTCTTTGCTACTGCTTCGCCTGGGGGGCTCATTGTCAGTGGGACAGGTGTCAGTGGATACTGGAATACATGTTGCAGGTCACACTCTGTCGTCACAGCAAGGACCAGGAGCCTACCCATTAGATCTCTTGTAAATTTCAGGTTGGCTATTTTCTTGTCTTGAGAACTGAGATTTGTTGCACCCCCATCAGCAAAAGTTTCAGCTTTACCTTCATTATGCTACCCTCAAATCGGCTGGGATCATTGATGCAGGCTTCGATGAACTGTTTGTGTCCTGTCCTACCAGTTGAAGGGACACTAAGGAAGCTGTCTTTGATGTCATCACTTACCGCTCTTCATGTGATGATGTTGTACAGTGCATCAGACAACTCGTTGAGAGAGAATGGGTTGGAGGTGTTATCAATATGCTTGATTTCCTTCAAATCCTCGTTGTTCCACTTGATATGCTTAGACTGTAGTTCAAACACTGCATCCTCTTATGAAATAACCCTACCATACCCTGGAGTTTCTGGATGAAGGATGCACGTGTGGACTTCGTAATCATCCATCCTAGGCGTGCATTACTGTTGTCTGTGAAAGGGGTGATCCCAGTCAGTCTTGATGTGGCTTCGGCACTGATGGTCTGCTCAAGGGTCAGGTCAACTGGAGAGCGGCTGAAAGGGTGACTGGTCCTGAGATCAGTGAAGGCACCGAGTTCAAGTATCTGCCTGAGGCCAGAATGAGTGTCAACCATTTTGAGCAAATCCAATTGGTATTTGGTAGGCCAGCGAGCATAGCTGATGTGATTGGTGGAGAAAAATAGATTAATCATGGATGTCAGAGAGATAAGGAGACTAATATTGTTGGTACATATGGCCCGCTCAAACTGGTGGTAGAGTCGTATGGAGTCTATGTACAACACCCAAAAACAAGCAGTTGCCCCATATGCTCTAGTTCTGGTCTGATTTGTATACTCATCACATGCTGCTTCACATCCCAGGAACACATCAAATGTGATCAGGTCAAGTAGGGCCCCTCCTTGCTCTGTTCTTCTGAAATTTTGGTCGTTAAGTAAGGATGCAAAAAACATTTACACATTCATTAATAATATATACCTTCCTTTCCCTTCCTCATTATGAAGGTGGCAAGATAGTGCTCCATTAGTATCATAGCACGATTTCCCACCCGCGAACGGCCGTCAAGGTCAGAGGCACTGTACGTCTTCACTACAGCCTTTATGGCTTCACGGTTCCTCCACACAGTTCTCACTGTAGATTCAGCCAGTCCAAGGGTTCTCCTGATAGCAGGGTTTCCTTGACCCTCCTCCTTCATCTTAATGATCTTTAACTTGGTGGCATGCATCAGAAGTTTCTTAACTCTTGGGGTTTGAGCCATGGTGAGGCGAAGTACAGGAAGCACAAAAAACACCACACGTTGTACACGACAGGTTAGCTGTAGAGAGCGGATCCGCGGAGTGCACGAGCCAGGACTGTTATGGCTTACCCGCTCCCTTGTACCCCAAGCTGCACAGTAGAATCCCCGGGAATTTCTGCGCATCAACATGACAACACGTGACGCGCTGTGTGAGGGGTGGTCGCTCACTAGTAGAAAATGGCATTTTTGAGCCACTCCTTGCCTCTGCCTCGCGTTGTGTGCGGTCCACTCGCGCATTGAAGGGTTTTTGGTTATGATTTTTGGTCACTCGCGCACAATGCGAATCGCGCACTGCGATGACGCGCACCGTGTGAACCTACTGTATATATATATATATACATGGAGACATGACATATCCCTGTTTCAATCCAACCTTCAAACAGAAAAATTTACTCAGTTCACTATCCACACGCACTGCAGACTTAGCACCCTCATACATACTCTTAACGGCATTCAGCAACTTCCAGTCAACTCCATATATTCTTAATACATTCCACAATCCTTGTCTATCCACCCTGTCATATGCTTACTCCAAATCCATGAAGGCCACTTGAAAACTTCTTTGCCTTCTCTAAAATCTTTTCCACTAACGATCTAAGTATGAATATCTGGTCTACACAACCCCTTCCCTTCCTAAAACCTCCCTTTTCTTCTCCAACTAATTCCTCTCTTATTTCTCTAACTTCGTCAATAAATATCCTATCATATACTTTTGCTATTATACTAAGAAGGCAAATGCCTCTATGATTAACACATACTTCTTTTTGTCTTTGTCCTTTGTACAGGGGAATAATTATACCTGACTTCCAATCCTCCGGGACTGTACCTTCCTCCCAGGCCAATCTACAAATCATCCACATCCATTCTACTACTATTTTTCCCCCGTGCTTCAGCATTTCACCAAACACTCCATCAATTTCTGAGGCTTTCCTCATTTTAACTTTCTTCATTGCTTCCACAACCGCTATCCTACTGATTTCTTCCTCTCATCTCACATCCCTCCGTTTCTCAGCCATTCCCCAGCCACTTACACTCACATTACTTTCATTCTCCTCATGAACAATTCCTTAGAGTGTTCTCTCCATCTGCTCACTTTTTCTCCCTTCTCCACTGGTAATCTACCATTTTAATCTTTCACTCCCCAATCATCTTCTTTGGCACCCTGTCTAACTCGCTTTACCTCTTTCTAGAACATTTTCTTACATTCTCTTCACTTTAAACTCAAAATCCATCCAAATCCTCATCCACTCTCTTCTTACTTTTTCTTACCAATCTTTTCATCTCTCTCTTCGTCTCTACATATAACTCTCTCTTCCGTCTTTTAGCTTTTTCCACGCCCCTGTTTCTCATCCACTCACTATATGCTTTCTTCTGTGCCACAGCCTCTCTCACCTCTACATCATGCTGTTCCCTGCATCCCCTTTCGTCTTCTCTTCAACCCACACACCACCTCACATGCTACACAGATTATTTTCTTCTCTGAATATCTTGCACACACCTTCCACGTCCCCCATTTGCTCCAATTTATATTACCCAATCACTCCTTCACTTCTCTTTTATATTCTGTCTTTTTTTCCATCCTTTTGTAACCTTTCCACCCTTCTTGTAAGAACTACTTTCTCCCGTCCTTCCCTCCTTCCATTTCTCCATTTCATTTGGACCTTGACTTTCACCACCACCAAGTGGTGGTCAGAAAGTCCATTCCCCCAACCTCTATATACTCCTGCATCCATTACACATCTTCTCATTCTGTCAACCATACATCCATAATCATTGCCTTCCATTCATTTAGTTCACCACCCACCCTTCTCATCACTTGCCACGTACTGTATACCTATGGATCATTTTGTCCCTCATGAGGGTATTGGCTATCATCAACCCCCTCCTGGCACAAATGTCCACTAAAGCACTGCTATTCTCATCCGTCTCTGCAGGCACACACTGCTTACCAACTACTCCATCCACCTTCGCATTCCCTACTTTTTCACTCCAAAAACACTGTCATTCCTTTCAAATTTTTCCATGCATGTTTCCACATTTGTCCAGCACTCTTCTCTGACTCTACTTGCATGATATTGCGTTGGCGCATACAGGCACAAAATCGCCCACAAATTAGTCCAACTTTCAATCATACCCACACTATCCTTCAGCCAACTGATCCATACTCTCTTATATTCTCCTTCCATCTTCTGAATGAATATATATATATATATATATATATCTATATCTATCTATCTATCTATCTATCTATCTATTTATCTATCTATCTATCTATCTATATATATATATATATAGATAGATAGATAGATATAGATATATAGATATAAATATATATATATATATATATATACAC
>NC_137060.1:13165416-13207916 GCF_032717465.1 Coenobita brevimanus | reverse complement strand
TTCTTATATTTTTGCTGGTCTATTCACCCAAGACTCTTTCTAACCTGCCCTTTATTCAAGGTACAGGTTATTGCAAAAATGTAAGAATATCACGTGAAAAGAAAAAAAAAAACAAAAAAATGTAAAGGGAAAAGATTATATTGGAAAAGGAGGCAATGTCTTGAAACGAGGGGAATATAGCTTGCAAAAGAGTAAAAACATTTTGGATTTAAAAAAAAAAAAAAAATCTTGTAAAAACAGTTCACATCTTTAAAATAATGTCAGAGGACAAAAATATCTTGCTGCTTCACGGTAAAAATATCATGCAAAAGGTAAAAATATTTTGTAAAAAGGGGCTTGCAAAATGATTGATATATTTTGCAAGAAACTGAAAATATCTGGGGAAAAAGAATAAATATCGTGTCAACAATTATTATTAGCTCAGAATAAAGTAAATAAAAAGTGAAAAACAATCTTCCAGAAAGGTGATAATTACATCTCCCATGCTCTCTCCTTTTTCTCGCAGGTTTCCGGAACTTCCGTGTTTGGGGTTACCTGACTGCAGGGACATCCACTGCCTCCATGTTGTCTGCCCACTATCACAATCCACTTACCGACCGCCCTGCTCGTGCTGTCCCGTCTGCCGTTACGGTGAGAAGAGACAGAAGGGGGATGAGTGCAAATAGGGGATAAATAAGATGATGGAAGAATTGGTAGACGACTGAGAAAGGAGATTAATGATGAAAGGAGTGTGTATGGGTGAGGTGGAGTGATCAAACGAGTATGTTCAGAAAACTTGGCATGATGGAATGAGTGTCTACGGAAGAGGTGACTCCTTATTGAGGGGGGAGGAATACTTCCACAGTATCCCTGCTTGTCGTAAGAGGCGACTAAAAGGGCCTCTTGTCTCCCATCCTTCCCCTCTTACTGTCCTCTTCTTCACTTTGTCCTACCTCTCTTGATGTTTCTGGTCTTTATTTTTCTTCTACTCCTTTCAGGTTAGACATTTGATTCCATGACGTGAACTGTTTGAGGACTTCCCATTGACACCGACTCTTTCTCCCATACACCACTTGCTCGCCAAGGCCACTTCAACGGCAGCCTTAGTGCCATGTAGTCATATTATGGCTTGGTGCCAGTTCTTCATTACTCCTTCCTTCCAACAGAAGAGGTGTAATGAGATGAAATAATTATCTACTGAGGAGTCGAAGACGTGGAATGAATGAGTGTGTATGGAAGAGGCGGAATGTTCAAATAAGTGAGTATAGAAAAGGTGGAGTGACAAAGGGAGAGTGCATGGACAAGTTGGAATGTTGATTGATTGTGTATGGAAGACGTGGAATGATAAATGAGTGCGTATGGAAGAAGTACATTGATTGAATGAATGTGTATGAAGAGTGTGCTAATGGGAGGATGAGGGCGTATGGAAGAGTTAGACTGATTGAATGTATGTTTATGAAAACTATGCTAATGGAAAGAGGAGAGGAAGACTAAGTACGATATTGTGATCTACAGCAACCACTGCTGCACATTTTCCACTCCACCTACATGTTAGTCGAAGTAGGATTAGAATGATTACGAAGACTGCGTTGATATGATGATAATGACTGCTAAAGATTTCACACTGATTCTTATAATGGTGAAGTATTAGCCAAAATATAATAATAATAATAGAAATAATAATAATAATAATAATAATATTAATAATAATAATAATAATAGAAATATGATAATGATGATGTGTATAGCTTTATGCATATACCATTACTGTTTATCCCAACACTAATACTGCTTAATTGCGTCTCTCTCCCACGGACCTGTCTTCAATGGCCACATATAATTAGTGACTGAATGAACCTTTCGGGATATTGGACTACATGGTCAAATACTCGGGTAAGTAGCCAACTGTTAAGCTTTGGCAGATTTTAAAGCTTGAAATACTAGTGCAATGGTTCTCATGTTTTGAGGATCGCGCCCTCCCTCCCTTCTTTCCAAATGCAATTTCATTCTGACTTCTCGAGCTACCATATACACACACACACACACACACACATATATATATATATATATATATATATATATATATATATATATATATATATATATATATATATATATATATATATCGTTTTCGTTTCCGTTATTAAAGGCTCCAACTTGCTTGCATGTGTCGGCCTTGGTCACCTAATGGCGGCTCTTCATGCTGCACGATCCATTGCAGCCTCCCTGCTCAGTCCCTTAACCCTGAGGTCACACTTAATGACCTCGTCCCATGTCTTTCTTGGTCTACCCCTCATAACCCCACCCCCAATATTAACACTTCTCACCTTCCTCACCCAATTATCATCCCTCATCCTCTCCACATGTCCAAACCATCTCAATCTACCTCTCCTCATCACACCACCAATACACTCCAGTCCCATCCTACCTCTCAACTCTTCCATCGTAAACCCAGCCCCTCCAGGCCTTGGACGCAGGGATGCACTGCACATCCACCTAATCATTGTCATCTCTGTACGTCTGAGCCGGCGAATATCTTCCTCCTTCACTGCCCAGGTCTCACTACCATACAGCATTACACTCCTAACACATGCTGCATACAAAGACCCCTTAGCACGTAGGGAGAGTCCTCTCAATGTCAGGAGAGACAAGAGCTCCCTGAATTCCAACCACTTCTCACCCTAGCCATAGAGCTAACTCCAGCCCCACCTCCAGCACACAACATGTCTCCCAAATAACAAAACTCTTCCACACACTGAAGAGATTCACCAGCAAGTTCAATCCTTTCACGTCTGACAATCTCCACCTGCTCACCCCGACACGCCGTACACATAAAATGAGCATTATCTCGCAGTCTACCTCTGATACCACTACATCACTTATGCACCCATTTATCACACACACCGCACAAGATGGAATTACTTCCCACGCCCTTGTGGCAAACTGCACATGGCCGCTCTCTCTCGTCTTTGACAGTACCGCCACCAACCTAGATATCATCACTTTTGTTTTATCTGTATTTACCCTTAAACCCTTGTGCCCCATACCATCTCTCCACTTCCTAAACCTTTCCTCCGCCTCCCTTTCGTTCTCTGCAATCAACACCAAATCATCAGCAAACAACTCCCACGGGAGTCCGTTTCTAAAGTCACGTGAAAGGGCTTCAAATACCATGATAAACAACATGGGACTCAAGACTGACCCCTGATGCACACCAACATTCACGGAAAACTCATCACTCAAATCTCCATTCACTCTTACCTGGGTGTGAGCACCCACATACATAGCCATAACCACCCTAACCAGCCACTCCTCCAAGCCAAACTTTCTCATTGCCCACTTCACCACGTCGAGGGACTCTGTCAAAGGCCTTTTTCAAATCAACAAAAACAAAATAAAGATCCCTTCTCCTACCAATATATTTTTCCTGAAGCTGTCGAACAATGAATATAGCATCAGTGGTCCCCCTACCTTAAACCCAAACTGCATCTCATCAATATTCACTCTTTCTCTAATCATACTTTCTAAAACTCTCTCCATTACCTTCATTATCTGATCTAAAAGCTTTATACCTCTATAATTCCTCTTTCCAGGGCATCACCCTTCCCTTTATACACATTTACAATTACATACATACATATATATATATATATATATATATATATATATATATATATATATATATATATATATATTTCTAGCAAACAAATGAGGTTGAATGCAACTTCTGTTTCTGGATTATTTTTCTGTTCAGTGCTTTCGATGCGTTGGGCTAAGCTATGTTGATTTTCATTCACACTTCTTAATAGCTGTCCAAATGTTAGTGCACTTGATGATGTTTCCTTAGTTCCTGGGAACATCTTCAAACCAATATGATGGGTGGAGCGAGACCTCATTATATAGAGGATGCCGACAGGTGCTATCACGTGATCGGTTGGCCAAGAACACGCGATGAGTGTGTGGTTATCTCACTGGTGGAATGTGTTAGCCCACCAAAGTTTGTGCTTTTTAGCTTGTTGGAAAGATTTGCAAACCTTCCACTTATTAATTGATTGTAGGCTTCGGTTCGGAAACGTAAAGCGCTTCCAGAAACATGAGTCTACGTGGGTCATTTTCACCATCATTTATTTTAGTACATTTTTCGAGGTGCTGACGCTTGAGGGTGATGTTAATAGTACTGTAGTGATATATATATATATATATATATATATATATATATATATATATATATATATATATATATATATATATAAACATAGATAAACAGATAGACAAATAGACATAGATACTGATATAGAGTTCCAGAGAGATGCACACCACCACAACTCGATGTCATACACATTACTACTGTGCATCACATGGTCAAAAACCAGTACAATTCAGCACGTTAACATAAACACCATTATAACACAGTACATTGTCATAAACTCTGCAGTACTACACATTCATAATTAGAACCCCATCATTTAATAAGCAACACATTACCTTGTAGTCATAAGCATCACCAGTTCACATGGTCATAAACACCACCGCACCAAACGGTCATAAACACGAACTAGAGAGGCACTCAGTGGAGCGCATCTCTCTGACAAGGGCAACGTAAATTCCAAACCAGTCTTCATAATGGGTTAGGCATACTAATGACTGATTAGGGTTTCGGAAAAATTGTTTTCCGGATCCAGAATCTGTAATACGATCCGAATCGATGCCATAAGTTAATCGATTGTTCCATGGGACATGGGCTATCTACCCACCAAATTTGGTCGAGATCTCTCTTTTAATTTTTGTGTAATCCTGACAACAGACAAACAAACAAACAAACAAGGGTGAAATCATATTCTCCTTGTCGGAGAGAATTAACCAGTAACGTACGCTTTGTGAGCACTGTTGAGCGACCGTGAATTTGTTCATATACCTATCATCATAATTTCATCTTGGTATAAACTTTCAACATTGCTGGTGAGGTAATTGAGCGATAGCAGAAAACTAACTGAGCTAGAATATTTACTTTCTCTCTCTCTCTCTCTCTCTCTCTCTCTCTCTCTCTCTCTCTCTCTCTCTCACACGTTTTCATTCTGGATGAGCATATAGCGAGGCGCCGTAGCATTTATCACATGCACAATGTTCAGTTCTCTGCTTCCGACTTGCCTTGTCAACTAACTGCGCAAGTAAACGCTTGGCTATTGATTAAATGATAAAACACACAAATGGGACGATTACCCTTGCTGATTTCAACCCCTAAACATAGAAAAAAACGTTCATGTAAAATTCTGACCGCAATATCCGACATTTAATTGTTGGAATTTATGCAAGAAAACTGTGATACAACAGAAAATCTTTTTAAAGTTGATTTTATAGTGGAGCATGCCAACTAAAGCCCTTCGTATATTCTCTTAGGAAGCTGAGATTCCAAGGGTTTCTTTGGTTTCATGAGTAAATATATAGCTAAAAACAAAATTAACTGAATGTATCTGCTACCTGCTGGGAGAATCTCTTCTCTATCTCACAATGTATAAAAGTTATTAGCCTCTGAAAACCATTACGGTCAGGCCATGTCGTGACAGGCAGGCCCGAGTTGTGTCATGCCGGTCCGGGTCGTGTCAGGAAGGTCATTTCTTAAGCCCGTGTCACACGACAATACTAACTGCCACGAATCAGGATGACTTGCAAAAATCAAATTTTTTACGGTTCGCCCCAAATTCGCCTATATTCGTCTCTTGACACGGGAGAGTCATGGGTGGGTCGGATGGGTGTCTGGGACCCGGCCAAGATCGGCAAAGAAATAAGAGGCTCCTAATTTTTGAGCCGAACGTTCGTGGAAAAAAAAAAAAAAAAGCGTTAAATTTTTTTGTCCTGGATTCATGTAACGTCCGTCTGACGTTCGTGTGATTCGGCTCATTTCGGCCAGTTTAACTTCACCGAAATGAACATGAGTCATACAAATATCACTCGAAGTACATCAGAACACTAAACGAACTGAAGCCGATTATTCGTGAGTCTTAACCCCGGCCACATTCAGGACGAATGTCGTTCGAATGGCACACAACTTGCACATGAATCACACAAATAGCACATGACTTAGGCCAGTCTGGAAACCGAACTGAACCTGATTAATCGATTAAGCATTCCCCGTAGGATGAATTCCGTCCAAGTTGCACTCAACGTGCACACAAATCACACAATTAGCACTCGAACTGCAACAGACTACTGTACCACACGAACCGAATCCAGTTATTCGTGTAAGTATCCTTTTAACTATATGGTAGGACGAATACCTTCCAAATTGCGGTCAACTTGCACACAAAAACACACAAAGTCCACACGTGACGCACTCCACTTGCGTGCGACCCACTCGAATTTGGCGCGAATCCACAGAAGTTGCGTTGTTGCCTCCTCCTCCATCATCTCCTGAGTAATAGCAGGTGGTACAAACTCAGCTGAATATTGTTAGATTTGATGTGAGTGTAAAGGGCTAGGGCCTTGGCAGCTTCGTCGTAGGTGAACTTGTTGAAGATCAGATCGATAGACCCCATGAAGGCTGGTAGTTGGTCGGCAGGGAGGCAGGTGAGCGAATGGCAGGCAAAGTTTTTTTTTTTTTTTTTTTTTTTTTGCCTATCGACCATTGGGGCAAAGCCCCTGGTCATTAAGGCCAGATATATATATATATATATATATATATATATATATATATATATATACAGCTACCCATAAAAACATATATATACAAACATATATATATACATACATACACACACACACACACACACACACACACACTTCCATGCATATATACAGACATACTTTCAATCACACGTACAGTTGGCCGCACTCCTGAGTTCTCTGAACTTCACCCATAATCAGCGATGTGGCACCATTGTATTTGTTTGGATCTTTGGACACGTACCGCAGCAGTATGAAGAGCTGGGACCTCGCAATAGCGAATTAGCACAGACAGTGAGTAACGGAATTATCCTCTCGGCGTCTGTGCATTGTCGAACCTATGTATCAATTAAATAGTGATAAGGATTAGGATATAACTGGACCCTGTATCGGGTGTCTAGTTTGGTGGGGAGGAAGTGTGGCTAGTGGGGGAGGGGAGGGAATGGACAGAGGAGGGTCGGGCTTTCCTGTTTCTTGCTGAATCGTATGCTGAGTCGTAAGCTGGAACCCAGTACTTTCAGGAAACGAGCGAGACGACAAACATTCATATGGTTAGGGGCACACACACACAGCATGCTTTCACCTTTGTATGGAGAGGTAAATAATATATGTATTACTTGGCCATGAATGCTACATAGTCATACGTAAAACACAGCAGACCTCAGCTTGCTAAGTGTTAGGTTTATCATGTGATGTGGCGTATGGTTGGTGCGGGGGAGGTGGAGGCTGATTCATGAGGCCACTTGGATTGACCCGTCACCACAGTTACACTATTTTAGTCAATAACAATGAAAATGACTACTGAAAACCAACTATTCCAGATGTTATTATGCGGAATGTAGACACGTTCATAAATAAAAACTTGTGCAGTTTTATAAACACGTTAGTATGCCTACATCGTAGATGCACTGTGTGCATACCTAACAGAATACCTTCATAGGTGACAGCATGTTGCCACAATGCTGCTCCCTGTTATGTCTACCAGGAACACCATACATATGACTTATGCTGTGGCAGTATATTCATCTTGGTCAGCACCTTTTGTGCACCACCTGAATTTTGCAATAACACAGCAGGATATGTTTACGTGGTTATTCTCCATTTTTAGTTGATTCCAATGAAGTGATGTGCAACTCTTACATTTGTGGTGGTTTATTTGTTGGTTTATTACATAACCAGATTCATACTATAGTTGCTGGTGAACCTTTTCTCCGAAACCCTTTGCCAAGCTACTCAGAGTGAGAGAGCCTATCCCTCCCTCCTCCTCCTTTCACCCCACCCCTAGCCATACCTCCTCCTTACCAAACTATACACCCGATACAGGGTCCAGTTATATCCTAATGTTTATCGCTATTCAACTGATACATAGGTTCGATAATGCACAGATGCTGAGAGGAAAATTCCATTACTCAATGTCCGTGCCAGGTCACTATTACGAGGTCCCAGCACTTCATATTGCTACGTGTCCAAAGATCCAAATAAATACAGTGGTGCCACATCGCTGACTATGGGTGAAGTTCAGGGAACGCGGGAGTGCGGCCAACTGCCTAAATAGCTTACTTGGTAAGCTGCTGTACTCACGCAGTTGCAAGCGCTGGTTCGAATCCTGGGTGCCTAAATGGCTCAATTGGTAAGCTGCTGTACTCACGCAGTTGCAAACGCTGGTTCGAATCCTCGCAATATTCATCCATACGTGTCATGTGGGGTTGGTGGAGGATTAGTACCCCTCCCTGTAAAACAATTAACTCTAAGCCCTTGACCACCCCGTTTGGGATACATGGCGTCTGGCAATGAATGAATGAATGAAATATACACATATATACTGTTCAAAGCAAACTAAACCAAATTTGTCCTAAAATAAGTAATAGCAATTATCTTGAGGGCACAGTGTCTCCTCTTTATCTTGAGTTACTCTTTCAGAGTACTATTTGTATTGCCTGATCACTCATTAATATATCTACACATGTTAATAGTATGTACATTTTCATTAAGCAGACTACTTAACGATGAGAAGTCCAGTGATGTAAATCTGTTCCGTATATCGGTAGACAGTGTATAATCAAATAACTCGTCTTTCATCTTGAATCTTGTTCATATCAAATATACATAATTTCAGATCTGGTGGGGTTCGGCGCCATCTTCCAGTCTCTATACTTAAATCATGGGACATCAGTCCTAATCTTGTAAATGAGGTACAGTCACTCATAAAAGTTCGTGGGTGTCCATGTGTATGTGTGTGGGCCTGTGCAGTCTCCACCACTTTCTGGACGGCGAGTCTATATATCGACATAACAAAGCACACGTCCATGCACACGGCAGAATTGTGAAGTTGATGTAATAAATTAAGAAAGGATTATGATTATGTGTATAAAGGTAGTCATAATCAATTACAAATTCAATGTTTTATGATAAGATATGAAGGTTAAAGCACCTTCTATGTCTAGGTTTTCATTAAGGAAGTGAGCAGTTTCGAAAATTTGCTTCGTATCCACATGAATAATGTTTTTAACCATTAAGAGCTAAATGAACACGGTATTAACCATTAACGTCGTTTAGCATATCTACGTCATATATTCCTCCATATAGCCAGTGAAAACTAAATCTGAAGGATAGGAAATAAAACATTCTATACAGACCAAGACTAGGAAAAATGAGCAGTGAAGCAGTCTGAGTTGGCCAAAGTAGTAATGGAACAGCCCCGAGTTTAAGGCAACATTACTGAAGGAGAAACAGGAAGCAGGTAAGAAACCATTTACTTAATAAGTGTAGAAAACTATTGAAGTAGGTCAATAGTTTCCTGTAGCTATTATGTGAATAGTTTCTTACCTGCTTCATGTTTTTCGTTCTGTAGGGTTGCCTTAGACTCGGGACTGTTCCATTACTACTTTGCCCGACGCAAACTGCCTCACTGCTCATTGTTTCTAGTCTTGGCCTACTTAGAATGTTTTATTTCCTATCATTCAGATTTGGATTTCATTGGATATATGGAGGAATATATGACGATGATATGCTAAACAACGTTAATGGTTGATACTGTGTGTGTTTAGTCTTAATGGTTTACAACATTATTCATGTGGCTACGAACAAAATTTTCGAAACGATTCGAATGCATCTCGACCTCCGCTACTGTCGTCACTGCCCATTTCCTAAATGAAACCTTAGACAGTGAAGTGGCTCTAACCATTACATCTTATCATACAATACTGAATATATAACTAATTATGACTACCGATAACACATGATTAACAAACATAATCCTTTCTTTATTAATTCAGCTTCACAGTTCTGCCGTGTGTGTGGGTGTGTGCCTTGGCTCCTCAGTATACAGATTAGCTGTCCAGAAAGGAGTGGGGACTACAGGCCCAAACACACAAGGACCCCCACTAAGTTTTATGAGACTGTACTTATATAATCAGGCATATACTCTTTCGTGTTGTACACCATATGTGTTGTTAAATATGGATTTAATTCTTATCTGCTTGTTTTATACTAACTTGATGAGTCCAGTTTGTTTGTAAGAAGGCATTTTACATGGTCAAAAAGATTACCTGATGGGTCAAATTCTAGGGCTTTTTTCATAAAATTGTATCCCGATGTTCTTTCTCTTTGACACAAGCCACATATTATGTGACAGTGCTCTTCTATCAATATTAGTCAATTTAGAATCCAAAAAAATCTCTTCTTTTCCTTGCAGTTACAAACTGAACTAGCCTGACTCCTGATTCAAATAAGCATAAATTAGTACTCGTGTTACATCTACATCGTCAGGACTTAATTAAACTATTATATTGTCTATATATTCCTTCTGCGGTGCTACCTAACCATGATTCCGAAGCATATAACAATGAAGAGGGAACTGCTGCTTCAGTCACTTTATATTTGTACATATAATTCATATCAGAATTTGCTACACAAAAGACTGTCGATTCTAACGATAGAATTATTAGCTTTATGAAGATAGAGAGCTGTTTTTATCTTACCTTCATCCGTAAACAAGCGCCAAGATATTGCTATTATTTATCATATTGGATAACTGAACGCCCGATTCTTTACAAAATCGCAATTCATATTGACCTAGTTTCGTCAAAAGACGGTTTTAGAACATCAGACTCCACTAATAGCTTACAAACCAACCCCACAGCATGCACCTGACAGTGTCAGCTCCATGGGTCCGGCACAAAGTATACTTCTTACAAAAACAGCCTTTGAAATCATGCCACTTGCAAACTAATCACCAAAATATACAACACGAAATGGAGACCAGCTCCAAATACTAGTTTGTCAACTATGTACCATATGGTACATTCCAGGACCCCTAATGAGGTTTCCCAGGTCCATTCACTCACCTGTCACTCTATCCTTGCATGATATTCTTACACCACTACCGCTCAAGAATCTTGCCTAATATACGGATGATATTACCATAACAACTATTCACCACGCTGCAGACATAGCCTAGTCACTACAACAAGATTACCTGAAAACACGTCTGGCTTGGCTCAAGGACAACAGGCTGACGATTGCTCCAGCCAAATCCACCACCATACTCATCACCTGTGATTACCACGAGCAGGCATACATCCTTAATGTCATATCTAATGATGTACCTGTGCCATATAACTCCTTCACTAAGATCTCTGGAATGACATATGACACTACATTCCTTCAGGGACCACATTCAAGACATAAAGAGAAGATAAAACCTCAAACTACATGCACTTAGGGCACATACATGGACATACTTTCAACAACAAATAGAAACGCTCCCTACTCTACAATAAGTATACCAGGTCAGTTATGTCGTATGCATCCAAGGGTGTCTGATAGGGTGGGCTGCCATCCTATCTGACACCTAGACAACACCTTGAAGACCATTCAGAACAACACTTTATATATTATCAGTGGCAGCACCAGTGTTCCTCTCATAGCTCACTTAAATTTTGAAATTAAAATCCTCCATATCAGAGAATATCTTGATAACAGATGCACGCAGTTCTCTGCGGTACCCTGTGTTAACACACACACATTCCATCTCACTCATTGTAGGACACAGCCACCAAATGCAATAAGAAACATTAAACCATCACCACACAAATATAACCAAAGCCATATTTAGCAACATTCGATTTACAGATACTGCTACTTTAATAGTAAAGTAACATCTATGTACCCTAGTGTGCAGGGCAATAAGACACCTCGATCAGAACAATTTACTACAAGCCTCCCTCTTCTGACATCCACTCAACAGGTGTATCCTTGAAGAAGATCGAGTTCACCTTTCTAGGCTTAGACCAGGACATCAGCCGCCCTCTTAAGTTACTAGCTTAGATGTGACTGGTATGGAACCACAGACGGCGCTTGTCTCGCTTGTAAAACAAGCCAACACAACACTGCAAAAGTAATGGACACAACATGCAACACTAAGCAGCAGACACAGCATGGGTGATATAGGGAATCTCTTGGACAAGCGCATAAGTGCGGTGTCTTTTATGCTGTCGACAGGTCTTCTTGGTCAGGATGACCGAGATTAAACAACAACATTACCACACCTCACACTGCCACCCCACCACACCACACTTCACATTGCCACACCTCACACTGCCACCCCACCACACTTCACACTGCCACACTTCACACTGCCACTCCACCACACTTCACACTGCCACACCTCACACTGCCACCCCACCACACTTCACACTGCCACGCCTCACACTGCCACCCCACCACACTTCACACTGGCACACCTTACACTGCTAGTCCACCACACTTCACACTGTCACACTAACACACTATACACTGGCACACCTCACTCTACCACACCTTGCATTGCTTCACTTGACTGCACGACACCTCACACTGTCACACTTCACAATGCCACACCACACAATGCCATACCTCATAATGTCACATCTTACACAGTAAGAATTCGTAGTGCCTCACTTCTTACGGTCACATCTCACACTACCATACCTCACACCGTAACACCTTACACGGCCACACCCCTCATTGCCACACCCCACTGCCATACCTCACACTACCGCATCTCACTCGGCCATGCTTCACACAGTAATACCTCACACTGGAACACCTCACACTGCCACTCCATACGCGACCACGCTTCACCCTACCACATATCACACACCCAGTACTGCCACACCTCACACTGCCATACCTAACTCTTCCACTCCTCACACTGCCATACCTCACTGCCACACTATCACACCTCACACTATCTAATCTCACTGCCTTATCTCACACTGCCACACTGCTCACTGTTTTACTGTACCTCACACTGCCACACTGCTCACTGTTTTACTGTACCTCACACTGCCATTTTTCATACTGCTTTTCCTCACAGTAACTTACCTCATACTGCCACACCTAACACTAACAATAAGCACTGTCACACCTCACAATGCCACCCTTCACACTGCCTTACCTCACACTGCCACCCTTCACACTAACTTACCTCACACTACCACTTCTATCACACTACCTCCCACTGTCACGCCTCACACTGCTTTACATCACACTAGCACACCTCAAGCTGCCTTATCTCACAGCGCCACACTTCACACTACCTTACTTAACACTGCCACGCCTCACATTTCCTAACTCACACTGCTACACCCAACCACTTACACACTTCACACTGGTCCTACATTGTCTCACCTCACACGCAACCATCACCATGGAACCTGATACTGCCATCCCTCATGCACACCCTACCCTGCCACACCCCATGTACACCCCATTCTACCGCACTTCGCTAATTCATATCCCTAAATAACCATTCCAAATACTGATAAAGGTAATACCGTCACACTTCATTCAGCTACACCTCATACAGCCACTAATTACACTAATACTGCTCACACATCTATTATTGACATACCTCACAATGTAATATTACAAACTGCCAAAATTCACAAAGCCACACCTCACACTATCACACCCCACTGTTGAACATCTCACATGTCCCAAAATGCCCTACTACACACTGATGCACACCACATTGCAACGCCACACATTGCAGCGTCGCACACACACACACACACACACACACACACACACACACACACACACACACACACACACACACACACACACACACACACACACACACACACACTCACCTCAGTCAGCCGCAGCTCACACTGTCACTTGTTACTGTACCTTACTTTACACTGTCACATCTCATACTGCCACACGTCATACTGCCATAAGTCACACTGCCATATCTCATGCTGCTACATCTCACACACGTCTACACCTCACGCAAATCCTAAAGTACCACCTCTCTCTCTCTCTCTCTCTCTCTCTCTCTCTCTCTCTCTCTCTATGTATATATATACACACACTTTCAGCAGATACTCGTGCACATATTCGTGCTCTGCGAAACAGTATTAACATCGTGTTCACGTGATTTGTGAAAGAATTGGCATAAAGTCGCAGAAGGCTGATAACAGTGAGATATAACAAATATAAACTAAATGGCTGGATGATTTTCCTAACAGACCAGAGTTTGCAACAGTCACAGTTGTCGGGCATTGAATTTCACAAGAATCATCCATACCTACTTATATGTGACTTTTAAATTCACTTCCATGGTACAGTAACGATCACTATCTCCTGCGTAAGGGGTTCTCACTTGCTACCCCTGTATACCATGGGAAGAGGGGATGGGAGCGGGGGATGGAATGGCCTCCTTCCTGACTGTCACCTCCAACCCTACACCCACCATTGTTAAGTGGTAGTTTTATCTTAAAACACCCTGTCAGGTACGCAACCTCTAAACACATTATTAACAGTCAGTCTGAAAAAATATCCAGGATGTAGAAGGAATTACCATTTATTTTTTTGCCTTGTCTAGTATTCAGCCATATTCACAGTGATTCGTGATTAGCTATCGAACAAGCATCCTTTATATTATTATAATTTGTGCATATCCAAAATGACCTTGATTCAAGACATACATTGGAACCCTGTTCATTAGTGTACTTCTCCTCATCTAACTCAAGGATCTAAGCCACCCTCCGAGAACAAATACCAGTAACTTAGTAGTTTCATTTGATATCGTGTGGTGAATTGCTTAACAGGCAATAAGAGATTTAAAAGATAGTTTGAGTTAATGCCCCGAAACACATCCATATAAACAATGTTCTCAACAGCGTAAGTGAAACTAATTTGACCGCGAGAAATATCATAACCACAACCAGTCCCATGGTACTCTACGGTACAAGCACATACAAGGTGAGAGAGTGTTGATAAGAATTTTCTATCCACGAAAAACTCCAGACATACTTAGTTCTAAGTACCAGGTTCAGCATCACAGTCTCTGGGGTTTTTTTCCCGTTCATTTAGCCAAATAACTTCATTTAAATTTCATTCTTGTTAGCTCCACACGATTTTACTCATCTTAGAAGAGGTAATGCGAAGTGGTGTGGGTACAAACAGTCTTCGTTATCCACTTCACCACCAAAGATCTCATCTAAGTTAAACAAAATTGTCTCGGGGAAAACAATATACTATTAAATACTTCATCATGGTGAGGCAGTTAAAGTTTTGATCTAACAGTGTAGCCAATCTCACCATCATTTACCCAGGACAGCCTCCTCCAACATAAAATTAGTTTTTCCAATAACTCCTACCAGAGTACGTCACATTTGTATTAGTCTTCTTGATATCAGACTAGTGTATTTAGCCTTGGGAAGACATCTTGTAACGCGCGGATCCAGTGTGGAAAGTCTCTCCTTACATGAACAATATCACCACAAGACAGCAGGAATAAAAACAAATAGCATGCTGTGGGTGAATAAGGCTAATTGACTCACTAGTGTACTGATCCATTTGCAGGTATGAGGTGTCACAGGATGGCTGAACTTCTCCGACACCAAGGCAGGATGACAGAGGATGGAATAAATGAAGCTGATGACAACGGAATGAAAAGCAAACCTGATATTCTGACCAATAAACACTGGACAGTTTTTGCCTTTTTATTTTTCTTTGGGAGTATATGTATATAATGGGTAGTCAATGTTATTGTTGATGGTCTTGTCTTTGCTGTTGCTGTCCTCGCAAGGTGACGCAAGAAATCTATTGTTAATATAATGAGTGACAGTGTGTGTTATGAGTGTGAGATGCATGAGGAGTGAGTAGGATTCAGACGCAAAACAAACACACACACACACACACACACACACACACACACACACACACACACACACACACACACTAACCAGGAGAACAATCAGCAGAGGGGCGAGTGAATATGTACAGCTCCGGACAGATGAAACGGCTACACCCCATCCACCAGCGACTTGGTTTGGGTCTCAGTGGTTCTGGTAACAGTTGCAGGTTCAGGGAGGGGGGATGTGGGAGGGTGAGGAGGGGAGAAATGTGGGCGGAGTTATATAGGGGGTAGTGTGGGAGGGTGAAGAAGCAACACAGTCTGGGTGGTGGGAGGGGGGAGACGAATGGTTGGGTAGCGGAGACGAGAGTCTGCTGGAGGGTAAGACAGGTGAGTGTGATTAGATGAAAAGAAATTACAAAAAATGAATTATTATAATATCTGCTGCATATATTGCATTTTATCTACTAAATAAAAACACTGTTTATTATTCACCACCGTATTTGGGTATCCTACTCATTATTATTATCCTTTGGATATTAGGCAATAAATAAAGATATTGGACGGTCTTTCGGACCCGAACCAATTTTTTCATAACTTTTTTCTTCAGCTATTTCCGTATTCCTATTATCCCCTTTTTTATCACTTTCTCCTACGGCCTACATTTTTTTTTAGGCATAAGGCAGTTTAACTTTCTCTTTAAATAACCATATTTGTCAACAAATATTCCTTTCATTAATCTATTTAATTACCTGTTTTCTTTCAATATGCATTGGTCTAATAATGGGTGTTACACCTTAATTGACGCCGCTATTTGACGTTGTGAATAAATTTGGTCTAAATTTACGCATATATTGCAGTCTCTCTCAAGTAGGCTGGCAACCTCACACATCCTCCCCCCTGCTTTCTCCTTCTCTCGCTACCCGTTCCCTCCTTTCCTTTTGTAGTACTGTTTATCTATTCTTTCTCATATTTTTAACCTCATTCCTTCTTACAAACTTTTAGTGCCATAGGAATTTCTCCCTTATCACCTACAGTCCTACTCTTGCCTCTCTACGTCTTGCCTCCATTCTGAATCGGTGTGACTGATGCCCCGGGGTGGCTGATACCTCTGTTAACACCTCTGTTCATGGCAGGAAACCTAACGACTTCGCATTGTGTCACGTGGCACAAGTTTGTCCTCTAACTACTATTTTATTTGTTTCTACAGGTAAACAAAGTCATTATTTTTTTTTTTACTGTTTCTAAAGAATAACCAGACATGACAATTAATTCACATGTCAGTATGCCACTGTCTCAATTGACGGAGAGGATCTACCTAATTCGGTTAGAATCATTCATCTCAGTATATACTGACAAAACATGGAACTGGTGGTCTGCCCTGAGTAACGGTGTTTATTGCAGTCCATAGAAAATACAAGTGAACCACAGTCGTTTCTCGTTGATGTATAAATATCCATGTGTTTGTGGTGTATTAGTCATTATGGCGTTATTCTCACCCCGGTACTCCATGTCTGAGTATCAGGAAGTGGGTGAAGAGGTGGCCAGTTCCGAGGATACTATCTGTTTGATAAATTTGAGCTCTATGCATCCTCCATACTATGCCACGAACCGGATCCCTCATAAGAAACACCAAGGTCACCTGCTTCCTGGCATACAGTCTAGAGTATTCATCGAGCTTCAATTTACGAAGAAGAAACACTTCTGATACAGTCTGTGGTATAAATTAGTTCGCTTTACAAATACCCTTCCGTCACAGCAAGATTTACTCTATCAGGACAGATTATCATTAATATATCATACTTATCACGTAATATAGACGATAAGGATATCTGTCTACCCATTTATCAATTTATATCAGTTATATCATCTACCGAAATGTTTCGAGACGCAATAACGGCGACATGCAGATCTATAAAAATTATTGTCAATAAACGGGGTCTCGAATTATTACTGTCCATTAGAATTTACTTCAGGTAGAGAAAATTTTCCTTTCAACTCGTTCCCTTGCGACAATTATCACCGTCGTCATCCCTGTTATTCCCTTAAGCGCTACGACATGGCATCATCCATATATATATATATATATATATATATATATATATATATATATATATATATATATATATATATATTGTTACGGAACATAGAAAGATAACGTACACTTTAAGTGAGAATGCTAAGAGTCACTACTGTCCCGTAAAGTTCCAGGTTCAAACAAAAGTTAGGTAAAATTACAAGTTAAAGTTTAATGCACAAACTAACAACAAAACATTCAGGACTCATAAGGATAATGTAATGGCAAATAAACAGGTTAAATATATGGTTAACTGCAATAGCCTCTATTAACACAAAATTAGCAAGAGTAAATTTATCTAAGTCAGCCCTGATAAAATGAGATACCAGATAATACTCAGTGAATGCCAGATAAATTATTACAGATACAAACTATTATCAAAAACGACTGACATAAAACCCAACATTAATCAAAAAACCTCACTAGGCCTAAGAATTAACCTTATGCTACACAGTACAAGAAAAAATACAACAGTTATACTCAAATTACACACAGCTGCTAGATGTTTGGAGATTTCTTGAGCACTCACAATAATATTATCTGTACACGGGAGGACAGAGATGTGAACAAAATGAGGAGCAGATCTAAGTGGCCATGATGCAGAGACTGAGCTCATTATATAGGGGCCAGCAGAGCATGATACAACTTGTAAGAAGGACGCGCAAATGAAGCCATGGGGACAAAGAGCTGAAAATCCCGCTCTGGATAACAGAGAGAACGACTTACTCTACTATACGGTAGAAGGGGGGAACTGAGGCAGAACACGCTCGTGATCAAACATGCAGCAACTGTGCGTTAAAATTACACAAAGGATGATGAAATCATAGGCTATTTAACACCTCCCCACAAAGAAAAAAGAAATTTACTAAGGAAATTTCTTATTACTCTAAAACAATCTGTATATGGCATTACAGACCATGCAAAGGTCTTTCCTAATATTACAAAACATGAGATCTCCCTAGCACGTTCAGTCATAGGTACTTGCCAGTATCCCTTTAACAAATCAAACTTACTTATGTACCTAGCCTTTCCGATCTTGTCTATGCAATCTTCCACATGAGGGAGAGGGTAAATGTCTGTTTTGGTTATCTGATTAACACGTCTGTAGTCGATGCAAAGCCGCTGTGACCCACCTGGCTTAGGGACTAGAGTGACAGGAGAACTCCACTCGCTCTGACAGGGCTCAATCATCTTGTGGTCCAACAGGTAGCCAAGCTCATTCTGGATGAGAGGAACTTTCACTGGGTTCACACGGTAAGGAGGCAATTTAATTGGCTTTGCGTCTCGAACATCGACATCATGCATCAACACAGTGGTTCTTCCTGGAGTAGCACGGAACACTTGCGGGTACTCCTGCAGTAATGCCGAAAACTCCTGCCTTTCCTTGGGAGGTAGATGAGAAAGCTTAGTCTGGAGATCATTCATGATATCAGGATTCTTCCCCAAACTATCACTCAGGCTCATGCTGCATGGGAGAACTTCACTTGTAGACTCGGGTGGAACAGCTACAGTGCAGACTGGATTATTTTCGTCCCGCCTGTGATATAACTTTAGCATGTTGATGTGACATAGTTGCTTGCTCTTTCTACGATCTGGTGTGGCGATGACATAGTTGACATCACTGAGTTTCTTCTCCACGAAATAAGGACCACTAAACTTGGCTTGAAGAGGTTGCCCATGAACTGGTAGCAGAATCAAAACCTGATCTCCTGGCTGAAAGTGGCGTAACCTGGACTTCTTATCATACCAAGTCTTCATCTTCTCCTGAGCAGCTCCTAAATTCTCTCTCGCCAGCTGTAAAGCAGTGGACAGCCGTTCTTTGAACTTCATCACATACTCCAGCAGGTTGACGTCATCTTCCTCCGACAGCCAGCATTCCTTGAGTAACTTAAGGGGTCCTCTTACTTCATGGCCAAACAGTAGTTCAAAAGGTGAGAAGCCCAGTGATTCATTTGGAGATTCTCTTGCAGCAAACACAACGAATGGAAGACCTTTATCCCAGTCTTTCTGATGTTCCAAACAGTATTTCTTGAGCATCGATTTGAGTGTTTGATGATATCTCTCCAACGCTCCTTGGGTCTGGGGATGGTAAGCTGAAGACGTGATCTGGTGATGCCCAACTCTTTCAGAGACTGCTTGAAAACATTTGACATGAAATTACTTCCTCGGTCTGACTGTACCTCCTTGGGCAGACCAAACTTTGTGAAGAACCCTAGCATTTCCTTAACCATGTTCTTTGCTGAGATGTTTCTAAGTGGAATGGCTTCAGGATAACGAGTAGCCATATCAATCAGGGTCAACACATAAGAAAATCCTGAAGAAGTCTTAGGAAGAGGGCCCACAATATCCACCAACACACGGGTGAAAGGCGCCTCAAAAGGAGGAATGGGAACTAGAGGTGCAACCTTTTCGGTCTGATCACACTTCCCCACAACTTGACAGGTGTGACAAGACTTACAATACCAGGAAACATCCCTGAAGATACCTGGCCAGTAGAAGTGTTTCAAAATGCGTGCCACAGTCTTCCTCACTCCAAGGTGTCCTGCCAAACTGGAATCATGAGCCACTCTAATGATATCCTGCCTACAAACACGAGGGATGACAACTTGATGTACAACCTCCCATTCACAGTCGGCTGATGCTGTTGGGGGTCTCCACTTCCTCATAAGTACTCCTGACTTTACATAATAACAAGTAGAAGCACCGGCTGACTCTTCTTCACTGTAAGCAGAGTTAGCTAGACCTTTCAACTCAGGGTCAGCAACTTGCAACTCAACCAACTCTTGACGAGACAAATTATCAACACTACGGGGTACTGCCTCATCTGGTGAGTGGTCCAAATTAGCAAGAAAAGTGTCAGCTAGGATAACATCATCATCATCATTATCCTCTAAATCACCAGTAACTTTAGACTTAGCCCTAGTGACAGCACATGCAGGGAACTCATCAGGGACACCACAATCCTGGGACGCAGCCACTGGCTCACTAGACAACTGAGGAGCTGGACACACTTGACTTCCACCAATATCATTTCCAAGTAAGAAAGTTACACCTGACACTGGGAGTGTCTCAACCAACCCAACCATAACGGAACCATTAACAAAACCAGACTCTAAATTCACTCTGCACAGAGGGACAGAGAAGTAATTATTCCCTACACCTTGTAAGATTACAGTTTCATCAGAGGAATTAACATTAGAGCCTAGAACACTGGTCAGCATAAGGGATTGGCAAGCACCTGTATCACGATATATTTTAACTGATTTCCTGTCATTACTGTCCAGAGGACTGACAAAACCATCAGACAGGAAATTAGCACATGAACTCTTGAGAGTGTCAGTCACGTCACTGCTCAAAAGAGGAGCTCCATCATGAGAATTTAAGTTACCCCTCAAAGCAGGTTCAGTTAACTCAGTTAAAGAATTCTGGGAACTCTCAAGAGTGGACACTAGACCAATTGACTGAATATTTAAAGACTCCTTTTTGTTCACATCACGCTGTCTCCTGAAACATCTCTCCGTAGTATGACCAAGCTTACTACAATAAGTACATTTACTTTTCTGAAATCTAGAGGTGAAGCTGGTATTTACTTCCTGAGAAACATCATCTTTATTCTCTTTCCTGTTACCTGCACTCTGAGTAGAGGCAACGTACTTACTCTCAGCTTTCCCTTTTTCTCTAGAATATCTCTTGTGAGTGAGAACATACTCATCAGCTAAAACTGCAGCATCAGACAAATTATCTATTCTTTTCTCATCAAGATATAGGCTTACATCTTTATAAATACACCTTTTGAAATCCTCCAGCAAAATCATCTGCTTAAATTTACCAAAATCAGTATCCACATTCTTAGAATTTAACCACTGCTCTAACAGATCTTCTTTGATTTTTGCATACTCAACATGGGATTGCTTATCTTGCTTGTAAGTTGTCCTAAATTTTACTCTATAGGCTTCAGGAACAAGCTCATAGGCCTTAAGAATCAAGCTCTTAACTACATCATAATTATCAGATTGATCCTGAGGCAAAGATGCATAAGTTACTTGAGCTTTACCGGTGAGAACAGTTTGAAGGAGTACTGGCCAATACTCCTTAGGCCAATTAAAACCTGTAGCTACCCTCTCAAACAACTGAAAATACTTTGTTAAATCAGATTCATTAAAAGGAGGGACAAGTTTAACATTTTTAGCCACATCAAAATCATCAGAGCTAGATGATCCAGTTCCACCTTGTTTCATGCGATACTCATGGTCTGCCTGAATCCTAGCAAGTTCAACTTGTGCGTGAAACTCAGCCTCCTTAGCACGTGCTTGAAATTCAGCTTCCTTCACACGAGCCTCCTGCAGGGCTAGCTGTAACTTAGCTAATTCAATCTGCGTTTGCTCATTTCGAGGAGTTACATTTAACAAGCTTTCATTAATCATGTCAACAATTTGATCTTTAGAATGATGAGAGCGAACAGCAATTCCCAATTGTTGAGCAACGAGCTTAAGTTCATTCTTTGTTCTGTTTTCTATATCACACACTGTTTGCACATTTGACAAAAAATCTTTGGCTTCATCAAGTGTAGAAATAGTAGACATCATGAATAAGTAACAGTCACAAAATATCAAGCAATATCCTTATGATAATATCCTGAATATCCTGATGAGAGGTCGCCAAATTTATGTTACGGAACATAGAAAGATAACGTACACTTTAAGTGAGAATGCTAAGAGTCACTACTGTCCCGTAAAGTTCCAGGTTCAAACAAAAGAGTTAGGTAAAATTACAAGTTAAAGTTTAATGCACAAACTAACAACAAAACATTCAGGACTCATAAGGATAATGTAATGGCAAATAAACAGGTTAAATATATGGTTAACTGCAATAGCCTCTATTAACACAAAATTAGCAAGAGTAAATTTATCTAAGTCAGCCCTGATAAAATGAGATACCAGATAATACTCAGTGAATGCCAGATAAATTATTACAGATACAAACTATTATAAAAAATGACTGACATAAAACCCAACATTAATCAAAAAACCTCAATAGGCCTAAGAATTAACCTTATGCTACACAGTACAAGAAAAAATACAACAGTTATACTCAAATTACACACAGCTGCTAGATGTTTGGAGATTTCTTGAGCACTCACAATAATAATATCTGTACAGGGGAGGACAGAGATGTGAACAAAATGAGGAGCAGATCTAAGTGGCCATGATGCAGAGACTGAGCTCATTATATAGGGGCCAGCAGAGCATGATACAACTTGTAAGAAGGACGCGCAAATGAAGCCATGGGGACAAAGAGCTGAAAATCCCGCTCTGGATAACAGAGAGAACGACTTACTCTACTATACGGTAGAAGGGGGGAACTGAGGCAGAACACGCTCGTGATCAAACATGCAGCAACTGTGCGTTAAAATTACACAAAGGATGATGAAATGATAGGCTATGTAACAAAATATATATATATATATATATATATATATATATATATATATATATATATATATATATATATATATATATATATATATATATATATATATGTTAGGTATTTAATTTTTTTCAGGTAGCACGGAGGCAGTTTGAGCTTTGTTGTATAATAAATGATAATTGGGTTGTATATATTGTTTTTATTATCTTTGCCTATCATTGCCATGATGAGAACATAATTCCGAAGTTGAGCATAAAGCACTGTTTTCAATAGCCTATGGAGAGATTCATGAGAATCACGATGACTACCAGTACTGTCCTTGTGGTCCTTAATGTGTTATACATGGCGTTCTGCACAGTAATGCTGGACGTAAGAAGGTAATGCATGAAACCTATAGTCCTTCTGTTTTATGAAGGCGAAATGCTGTGGCTGTGATAATCACGTCAAGAATGCGTATTTGCCAACACTTTCATTCTAAATAACTAATATTGTAACCTTCGCCATAAATTTCCAGTTATTCTTTTCCCGATGGCAGTTTTTTCCACTTTCATGTAGTAGGACTGTAGGTGATAAGGGAGAAGTTCCTATGGCACTAAAAGTTTGTAAGAAGGAATGAGGTTAAAAATATGAGAAAGAATAGATAAACAGTACTACAAAAGGAAAGGAGGGAACGGGTAGCGAGAGAAGGAGAAAGCAGGGGGGAGGATGTGTGAGGTTGCCAGCCTACTTGAGAGAGACTGTAATATATGCGTAAATTTAGACCAAATTTATTCACAACGTCAAATAGCGGCGTCAATTAAGGTGTAACACCCATTATTAGACCAATGCATATTGAAAGAAAACAGGTAATTAAATAGATTAATGAAAGGAATATTTGTTGACAAATATGGTTATTTAAAGAGAAAGTTAAACTGCCTTATGCCTAAAAAAAAAATGTAGGCCGTAGGAGAAAGTGATAAAAAAGGGGATAATAGGAATACGGAAATAGCTGAAGAAAAAAGTTATGAAAAAATTGGTTCGGGTCCGAAAGACCGTCCAATATCTTTATTTATTGCCTAATATCCAAAGGATAATAATAATGAGTAGGATACCCAAATACGGTGGTGAATAATAAACAGTGTTTTTATTTAGTAGATAAAATGCAATATATGCAGCAGATATTATAATAATTCATTTTTTGTAATTTCTTTTCATCTAATCACACTCACCTGTCTTACCCTCCAGCAGACTCTCGTCTCCGCTACCCAACCATTCGTCTCCCCCCTCCCACCACCCAGACTGTGTTGCTTCTTCACCCTCCCACACTACCCCCTATATAACTCCGCCCACATTTCTCCCCTCCTCACCCTCCCACATCCCCCCTCCCTGAACCTGCAACTGTTACCAGAACCACTGAGACCCAAACCAAGTCGCTGGTGGATGGGGTGTAGCCGTTTCATCTGTCCGGAGCTGTACCATTACTCTATTCCTTCATTCACTCACCACTGAAGCCTCGAACATCGTTCGCCCTACCCCAGCCAACCAGCCAACCTACAGACCAGCCAGTCAGTCAGCTAACGAACTACTAAACCAACCAACAGGCCAGGCCAACCAGTCAGCTAACCAACCAACAAACAGATCAACCAGTCAGTCAACAAACTGATCAATCAGCCTACCAACAGATCGATCAGACCATCAGAAAATCAACTAACAAAGAAAACTACTCATAAGATTCTTAAACCATGACTAACATTTGAGGTATTTCATAAAGTACAGCATTGAGTATTATTGTTTTTATCCTTGAGCGCAATGAAAGAGAATAAGGAAGATCGAAAACGTGGCACATGTAAGTATATCAGGAGGAGGGTTTGCTTGGAGGGACAAGTGCGGGTGGCGATGAGTTATGAGAGAGGTCTGGAGCTGTGATGAGTTAGAGGGGGGGATGGAGTGGTGGGAGGGATTTTTTTTTTTTATTTATGTGACCAACTTTGGGCATAGGCTTCACAGCCTGCTTTCAAGGCCCAGTAGTCCTCCTACGTACCGCACACCTCTGCATGTCACCACTTCGGCGCTAACACCCACCGTCCATACTGAATACATGCTAGGGCTGTCTCATATAGGACTGGTGTATTGGTATTAGCGGGGGTATTTTTACGACATGTCGGCGGGCCTACTGGTAGATCAGTAAAGTCTGATTATATGAAATTCAAATCCTTACTGTTCCCTGCCTTAGCGGGATTTGAACCTGGGTCCGTTAGGACTGCAGGCCAACTCTCTACCGTTTGACCCACCGCCTCCCCCATTAATGGTAATGAGGTGTGGGGTGGATGAAGTGGTGATGAGTCTTGATAGAGGCTTCGAATGGTAAGTAGAATTGAACCATGCTTGCTGTGGGAATAGTTATGAATATGATAGAGAGGCCTGGAGTGATGAGAGGGAGTAGGGTTGATCAGTGAGAGAGACCAGAGTGTTGATAGAGAGTTCTAGAGATGAAATGAGTTGTGACAGGCTAAGAATTCTGGAGTGGTACGAGAGAGTGATGATGCGTTTTGATAAAGCCATCAGGTAATGATTTTTTTTTTTCCCTGCATCGTGAGTGGTCAATGATTCCTCATCATCAGTTATACATGAAAGAAATAAACTACTCAGAAATACAATAACAAGCACTAATATTCAGCTAATTTAACACAAATTCTTTCCTACGTACATTAAATTATGCAATTGTGCTTGAGATGCTTGCAAATGTTTAGTTGGATCATATTTTAAATAATGCACCAAAAAATCGGCCATTATTTTCCATTACGTACTTCTTTTTAAGTACGAGAGATTGTAGTTTTCCCACTTACATGAATTTTACGTATTTTAGATACGTTACATGCATTGCATGTGTGCTCCATAAACTAATTTTTTTATGTTGACGAGTAATACTAATAATGAATTTTGATTTCATATTAGTTATGATTAGTGGTAGACATCGTTACTCCAAAAAGTGACTTCGTTATCTGCTACTCCGTTACTTAGAAAAGTAACTTCATTATCAGTTATACCATTACTTCTTTACAACAGAAACGGATGGTACCGTTACTTCGCTACTCCGTTACTTGTATTAAATAAATTAAAGAAAAATATTAATTTCATTTTATTATATAGAAGTAACGAATGGAAGAAATACAATAAAGACGGTTGATAAAACCATCACTAGACGTCGTGCTCACTGCTCTCACTCTGACAATCACACTGAACTTGATCTGGTAGTACTGGTACTAGCACCAATGGGTGGTGGCGGCTGGAGGCCCAGTGGTGGCATGACCTTGTCCTTACCCTTTGTTTACGTCATCTATGTCCTCGGCATGCTGGCGGTTGGCCTGTAATTAAAACATAAATATATCCATTACATTTATTGTGACTTGCACGATTGCGCAAAGTAGTTAACATAAGTACAAAAGAAATTTAAGAAAAGTAAACTAAATATTCTTCTTTAACCTTTTATAAATTTTAATTATTTACGTTGATTAGTTTTGGGGGTGTGCAGAGAGTGAGTGCAGTGCCTGGAGACGTGACACTCGCACATGAGAAGAGTGCTGTGAGGCGACTGAAAAATGGGAAAGCAGCTGGGGTTGATGAGGTGTATGCAGAGATGCTTAAGTGTAGTGGAGAGAGTGGAATGAGGTGCATGTTGGGGATATGTATGAAGGCATGATTGAGTGAAACTGTGCCTGCAGAGTGGATAAAAGGCTGTGATTGTACCCCTGTACAAAAATAAAGGTGAGCGAAGTGAGTGCAAGAATTATCGTTCCTTAAGTTTATTGAGTGTGGTAGGGAAGGTATATGGAAGAATTATTATAAAGTACTATAAGACAGATATCAGAAGTCCTAGTGAGTGATGAACAGGGTGGCTTTAGGAGTGGCAGAGGATGTGTGGATCAGATATTTGCAGTGAGACAGATAGTAGAGAAGGCTTGTGAGAAGGACCATAAGGTGTTAATGGCATTCATGAATCAGGAAAAAACATATGACAGAGTGGACAGAGAAGGATTGTGGAAAGTTTTGCGCATGTACAGTGTAGATGGTATGCTGCTAGGTGCCGTCAAGAGTTTTTATAATGGTAATGAAGCATGTGTAAGGGTTAATGGGCATCTAAATGAATGGTTCACGATCGGTGAGGGCGAGCGACAAGGTTGTGTGATGTCCCCATGGTTGTTCAATATGTAAATGGATGGGGTGATGAGAGAAGTAAAAACACTAGTAATGAAGAGAGGGATGGTGTTGGTAATGAATGGTGATGGATGGAATATCTCAAATTTGTTGTATGCTGATGATGCAGTACTGTTTGCAATACCGTACCGGACAAGAACTTGATAGGCTAGTGCAGAGTTTTGCTGATGTCTGTGAGCGTCTTGCCATGAGAGTAAATGTAGAAAAGAGTAAAGTGATGGTTACTGAGAGAGAAGGTGACTCCCAGTGCGATGTTACAGTGAATGGAGAGAGACTAGAAATGATGAGAGTTCAAATACCTGGGTACATTGATAGAAAAGAGAGGAAAATGTGCAAAAGAAGTTGAAAGTAGAGTGACACAAGGAAGAAAAGTAGCTGGTGCATTGAAGGCCTTGATAAGAAACAGAGGCTTGAGTGTTGCAGCTGCACGAGGCTTACATGAAGAAGTGTTAGTGCCAACTTAAACATATGGATGTGAGACTATGGTGTGGCATGAAAAAGAAACATCAGGAATAACAGCAGTGGAGATGGGACTGATGAGTAATATATGTGGAGTACAGAGGGTGAATAGGATACGAAATAATGTGATTCGTGAAAGATATGGAGTGAGGAAGTCGGTGGATACCAGAATCGAAGAAAGTGTATTCTCATGGCATGGTCATGTGGAGAGAATGGATGACAATAGAGTGGTGAAAAAGGTATATCTGAGCGAATTTGAAGGAGGGAGGAGGCGAGGTAGGCCAAGGAGAAGATGGAGAGATATGGTGGATAAGTGTGTGAGGCAAAGAGGTTTGGAAGTCAGTGAGGCTAGGGAACTGACAAGAGATGGAGCTGGCTGGGTGAGTGTTGTGAGGAGAAGTGCATGATCAGGGATTTGGCACCCTTTTTAACGTGATAGCATCCGGATTGACTCTATCGGATACATTTATGTGAAACTACAGAACGTGGTGAATGTGTTATTCTTATCTGATACAACCAGGATTCCGGGGGCTTGAATGATGAGTGAATGGAAGCGTGGCCCATTGGATTGGGCAAATTTGGGTTGGCTGAACATTGCTACTCTTCACCCTGCCCTAGGGTGAGAAAGGAGGTCCGGGATGATGATGATGGTGATGATGATGACGATGATGATGATGATTATATTTTAGCGATATTTTTACCATACCTGCCCTTAGCCCTACCACAATTTGACTTTATTAGTTACTAATTACCCACCACATCAGTGATATCATATCACACCACCACTGCCAACATAATGCCAACATCACTGCCAACATACTGCGGGAGTGCCGGCTACCACCAGTACCAACATCGCCACCACAACGAAGTTTCAGGTTACCGGTACTTCC
Source organism: Coenobita brevimanus (assembly GCF_032717465.1). Lineage (NCBI taxonomy): Eukaryota > Metazoa > Arthropoda > Malacostraca > Decapoda > Coenobitidae > Coenobita > Coenobita brevimanus. The sequence continues at coordinate 13,179,100 of NC_137060.1, read as the reverse complement.
ACACCGTGACACCAGAACCACTCACCAGAATCACCAGGATCTAAATAGTACTACAACTACCAGTACCACCACTACCACTACAAATGTCAATATCACCACCACCACACCGCGACAATCAGTCAGTCAGTCACCACTCAGGCACTCGCCACCTACCACCACTACTACTACAGCACGACACCACACCAGTGACACCACCTACCAGCCTACCACCACTACCACTCACCAGCTTGGCAGTTACCACCAATACTGGTTAGTGGTTACTAGTACTACCACTAGTCCACTGCCACTACCAGCTAGCAGCTACCACAACTACCACTGCCGCCATAACCACTACTACCACATCAGGCATCTACCACAGCTACCATCTACCAGTACCACCAGGCACCACTACCATAATACTACTAGTCTACCATCTTCCACGGTCCACCACTACCAACACAACTACCACGGATACAGTAACCACCACACCACACTACCAATACCACCTACATGATACATTTACCAGACTATCACAACTAGTACCACGGCAGTGACACCACCTACCAGTCAGTAATATAATTTTATATTATTTATTTACCTCGAGGAACATGAGAAGCTCTAAGGTGGCATCGGAAAGTTTGGCTCTCTTGGCTCTAAGGACGTCCTTGCCAATGAAGAAAAGGTGCTCCATGGGGGCACTCGAAGGGATGGCTGTGCTGTATCTGACAAAGACACATATCAGAGCTAGCTCCTTCAGGAAGGCCATGTCCGTCAGCTTGTCATCCTTCTTCCAGACATCCTCCAGCCAGGACTTGACCTTTGCCTGTGCCTTGGACTTGGTTGATTTGTGAATGCTGTTGGTGTGCTTCTGGGAGTGCATCATAATATCGCCAAAACTGCATAAAATCTCTAGAGTACTGCTAGATTTTTGATAGCTAGACATGAAATACTGCCACAAAGTAGAAGTGAATATCTCTAGATCTAGTGAGAAAACTGCTAAACTAGCAACATTGAGTACTGTGGCATGCAGCCGGTTGCTGCTCCACGTCCACATTGGGGCTGGACTCCTCTCAGCTTCAATGTATCGGTGCACGCTATTGGCTGTTGGTTATTCAAGTGGCCAATAGCGTGTGTCGATACAAATGAAGTAAGAGAAGCAAAAGGTAACCAAAATGTAATGGAATAATGGAGTAACATAACAAAAATTAACGGGGTAATGGACTAGGAAAATAATGGAAGTTACTCGGTCCGTTACAGTAAAAAAAAAAATCTAATGAGTCCGTTACTCTGTTACTCAAAAATGTAACTTCGTTAGTAGTGGAGTAACAGAATAATGGACTGGTGCCAGGGCCGTCTCCACACCGGGCCGGAGCATTCCGCTCGCCGTTTCGTGTGACGTCATAATCGGAGGCCATGCATGCGCCGGGGGACCGGGAGGCGTCACCGTCACTCGTCAGTGGCAGGACAAACAGAGAGGGGAATTGACCGCTGGCCATCACTCCTCCGTACTTCAGTCATTCTATTTGACTTATATATCCTACAAGATGTGAGTGTAGGTAAGTGGTGAACGTGAGTAGTTCATTTTAACTCGTCCCATCCCGACGTTTTCTGGGCAGTGGTACGCCCCAGTCCCGACATTTTTGGACCTTCTTTTTTTAGGCTCAAACATTCGCTTTTGGTGAGAAACATCGAAAATTCATAGAGACATCGCTCACCTGAGGTTTAATATACTCGATCCAGGTACAAGTACCTCCTTACCTGACTGGGTTTTCTAACAGGCTGGCATCAAAGAAAACGAGTTCTATGGGAGGGTAACTATTTTATCCACTCATAAACAGTATTTATTTATTTACTTGGTACGAATTTATATGTAGTACAAGAGTATATTGGTTTTCAAACAGTAATATAGGCATTATAAGCATTGTTTCACTCACTAACTCATCACCATTCATGACCTTTTTTTCCCACATTACCTGATCATCATTGCTGACTGTTTCTTCCTCTAATGCTATGTAAACTTTGTCCTCCACATTGTCATCGATTGGAGAATCACTCTGGCCCTGAATGTCTTTATTGGTCAGGTCACTGGTAACAGGTGAATTGCCGAGACAATGGCGTGGGGGGGGGAGGTTATGCGGTGTAAGGCATTGCCCCTGCTTGTCATATTGTAGAGGAATAGAGGAAGGTGTCCCATGTATACGTGCCAAAAATCACTCGCGAAATCACTCGCGAAAATTGAAAATTGTGCAAATTAGGGACTTGCAATGTTGCCGCATTAATTTACATCCCCGGGATATGAGTGCACATCATGTGAGGACGTGAATTCACGTTTCTGGGATGGGGCGGGTTCATATAATTCAAAGTTTTCAGGTCAAAATAAGTAACATACAGCGAAATAGCTGCATTTGACGGTTACACGAAGATAGGTAATTTAAGATTCCAAAAATGTGTAAGATACCTGACTTTTAAGTGATATATTTTGCAAGGCACTCACAAGAGATCAGCCACCCTGTTTTTAATCGAAAATTGGTAATCATGCAAAATGTGCTGTAGGATATTCGCCAGTTTGTTCCAACCGCCATCTTCTTCTTCTTCTCCTTTCGGCTCTCCCCTTAGATGTCGCCATAGCGGATCACCCGCCTCCATCTTACTCTGTCTTCTGCATCTTCTTCTCTTACACCTACCAGCCACATGTCCTCCTTCACTATACCCATAAACCTTCTCTTTGGCTTTCCTTTCTCCTGCCTGGTAACTCCATTTCCAGCATCCTCCTCCCGACATACTCCTCATCTCTCCTCCGCACATGTCCGAACCATCTCAGTCTCGCCTCTCTAGCTCTGTCCCCAAACTGACTTTCGTGTGCTGTCCCTCTAATATGTTCATTTCTAATTTTGTCCAACCTCGTCACTCCTAGCGAAAAAAGCAACATCTTCAATTCTGCTACCTCCAACTGTGCCTCCTGTCTTTTTGTCAGTGGTACTGTCTCCATTCCGTACAATATGGCTGGCCTTACTACAGTCTTATAAACTTTCCCTTTCATTTCTGCAGAGACCCTTCTGTCACAGATCACTCCTGTCACCTTTCTCCATCCACTCCATCCCACCTGCACTCTCTTTTTTACCTCTCTACCACACTCTCCTTTACTTTGTACAGTTGACCCCAAGTATTTGAATTCATCTACCTTTCCCACCTCTATTACATAAATAGCTACCCCTCCCCCCTTTCTTCCCTGACGGTTTGACACAAAAATAATATAGCCTTTTATCTGATATTCTGCTAAAATTCTCGCGTGTCCGTATTCATCCAAGTTTCACTAATAACGGCAATGTCTATTTTCTCTGTAAAAATTAAAGCCCTCAGTTCATCCATTTTATTACGTAAACTCCGGCTGTTTGTGTAGTACACTTTCAGATTATTACTAGTAGTTATGCCTTTACCTTGGCATTTACTGTTATTTATTTTATTACTAACTGGGAAACTCTTTACTTTACTAATATAACATTTTTTGTACAATCGCTTATCGCCCTTCTATCATCGCTTGTTCTATCATCTATCATCGCCTGCTCAATTTGAGGTGCCTGAGTGGATGTATCTACACAAATGTTTGAACTTTTGTTCTTAATTTTGCAGGTATTGATGCATCTATCCAAACATGGTAATAATGATTTCTGAGTGTAGTTGCTGCAACTTCCTGTACACCTACTTCTCAACCTCGAAAAAATCCCTCCAACTCCTTATCTATCATTCCAGCTAAAACAGTAACTCCCTGCCTGCTAAGATGAGTCCCATCCCAACTATACAAGGCACTCCGTCCATAAAACCGGTCACAGCTGTCTATGAAAGGTATTGCATTATCTTTACAATACCTTTCAAGGCGGCAATTAAACCCTATTGCCCTGCTCAACCACTCTCTTCCAACCCGCCACCTGGGTAAAATACCAAGAATTACAGGGGTTCCTCCCCTTTCCCTAACCTTTTCTAACATCACCTTGTACCTTTGCCACAGTACCTCACTCTTACGGCTACTAATATCATTGCCTCCTACACTGAGACACACAGTGGGTTTGTCGCCACTATCCTTTACGATATTTGATTTTTTTTCTATCACATTAGCCACCCTGGCCCCTGGAAGACACACATGTTTAGCGAGTGGAGTATACATGACCCTGTTCAGATATCTCACCTGGGAGTCTCCAACAACAGCAACATTTTTCTTACCTTTCTTGTTCTGTTTATTCTTACCTGTACTGGAAGTTCTCTCACCATTCTTCTCCTCTACTTCCCTCTCTGCCTTCCCTTCACATTCGTCCCGTAGTGCGTCGAATGCATTAGTGGTCTTAACTTCCGTTTGCTTCTTAAGAATGAACTTCGTTGCACCCTTGTTAACTAGTGTCCAACCTTCAGCCTTTTTCTCTTTCTCCACCAACATCTCCTCCAACAATTCCCTCATTTGTGCCTTCTCCTGCCTGAGAATTTGTACCTCCCGCTTCAGTTCGAGAAGTTCCTCCTTTAATTCAAGGTAGTCCTTTTCAATACCTGCAGTGGGGACACAGCTCTCTGCCGAGGAAGCCATTACGCACAAATTCACACAAGGTAGCACAGCACAATCACTGGTCACTACGGGTCACCACAACACACTAGCACAGCATTTTCACGGATTACTAGCACAGCACTATCGCTGATCACTACAACACACACACTAGCACAACACTACCACAGGTCTCTAGCACGTCTGAACAGACTGACCTCACGGCGATATCTTAAAATGGATAGAATCCTGGCTGAAAGGACGAAAGCAGAGAGTATTAATAAATGGAACTAAGTCGGACTGGGGATTAGTAACTAGCGGTGTACCACAGGGTTCAGTACTCGGTCCCTTATTATTTATTATATATATAAATGATCTAGACTTAGGAGTCAATAGCAGCATCAGCAAATTTGCCGACGATACAAAAATAGGGCGTATCATTAACTCGACTGACGATTGCCATAACTTACAAAAAGACCTCGATACATTGTCCAAATGGTCTAAAACTTGGCAAATGGAATTTAACATTGAAAAATGTGAAGTACTTAACGTAGGCAAAACCATTGGAGATACTAAATACAGCATAGATAACAAAGAACTTAGCAAATCGGAATGCGAGAGAGATCTAGGACTTATGATTAGTAACGACCTTAAACCAAGGCAACAGTGTATTATTGCGAGAAATAAAGCAAATAGGGTCCTAGGATTTATTTCGAGAAGCGTGAGCAATAGATCATCTAAAGTAATACTGAAACTTTATCTAGCATTAGTAAGGCTGCACATTTAGACTACGCAGTACAATTTTGGTGTCCTTACTATAGAATGGATATTAATTCGTTAGAAAATGTACAGAGAAGAATGACAAAAATGATACATGACGTCCAGAACCTGTCATATGAAGACAGACTGAAAAGACTAAGTCTGCATTCGCTAGAGAGGCGTAGAGTAAGGGGAGACTTAATTGAGGTGTTTAAGTGGATGAAGAGTATAAATAAGGGAGATATTAGCAAGGAACTTAAAGTGAGCATACAGGATAGAACTAGAAATAATGGTTTCACACTAGAAAAATTCCGTTTCAGTAAGGAAATCGGTAGAAATTGGTTTGGCAATAGAGTAGTAGACGAATGGAATGAGCTACCTAGTAAAGTAGTTGCTGCCTCTTCCACTGAGAGTTTCAAGCATAGGCTAGATAAGCATATGACTAATAAGGGGTGGATATCGAAAAAAGAAAATCTTATAACCAATACTAATTCAAAATTTTTCCTCTTCAGATTACACTATGATACTCTCTATTCTCCTTTCACACTTTCCTTTTAGATGTCCACGCCAGTTTTTCTATACTGCTGATGTTCTTTCTGACTTTTTCCTGCCGGCTTCGGCTGGAGGGTTTGGAGGGCGGGGGGGAGCCTTCTTCTTTACTATCCTTATCTCATTCTAGTAGTTCAGTTACTCTTCTAGGAGCTGCCTAGCATCGGCCAACCGGCCTACTACAGTTATCCTCTCTTCTTATGTTCTTATGTATTTATCCCCTCCTCCCTCCCCCCTCTCCCGTTCCCCCTTCCCCTCCTCCCCTTCCCCTTCCCCCTCCCTCCCACTCCCCTTTCCTCCCCTCCTAATCCCTTTCTCTTTGTCACATGCATTTTTAGATTCAGGTCATCCTTTGTTGTGTTCCACTCCCTGCTGGAGGTGACCATAAGTTAAGCTGCAGGTAAAAACTCAGGTCATCCATTGCTCTGTGTGCCACTACCTGCTGCGGGTGTGCATAAAAGACCTCTACCCTTTACGTTTCTGTCTCACTCTGTCTGTTCAAAGATGTAATATACGAAAGTAGTCACTGTGGCTCCTTTCATTTCTCCTGTGGTTAGGTTTGTATGCATGCATATATATATATATATATATATATATATATATATATATATATATATATATATATATATATATATATATATATATTACTATCAGAGAGAGAGAGAGAGAGAGAGAGTCAGAGAGAGAGAATATTGATATAATAAAGAGAAAGGTAAGTTTAAGACACTGTAGGTTTATATTTATGAGCAGACCATAAGTTTTATTTAACAGTATACTTAAATGCCTAAGAGTCATTGATAAGTTACCGTGCAACCAATAAGAGCCATCACAACTCATCTCCACTCTCCCCAGCCACTCCAGTCCTTGCCATCACAATTCGTCGCCAGTCAGTAACTACTGTATATATATCTATCCTAAACCTTTCTCTCAGTACTCTATACCTCTCTAAATCTCAGTCACAACTTATCACTAATCCAAGCTATTATGGCGTAACTCATCATCAGTCTCACCCGCCTCTACAAGCCACCCCTTCTCCTGCAGTTTAAGGTTCAAACTTGTGTTCGGCCTTCTTCATTCCGCCATAATACATAATACGTTCAGAGATAACTACTACCAGCCTGTCGACTGTACTGTTCATAAAAAATAAAACAAACGTTCGACCAGGCTTCAGAATATGCTTGTGTAGCTCCAATCGTTTGTACGTTACCTAAGTACTGCTTGATCTAGTTCGCAGTTGGTGGGTTGGGTGAGGCTGTAAAAACATTGAGGGTTTGAGTGACGAGTCAGTGGATTTATGATTCATTATTATTTGCCAGTCTGCTGATAGATTTCCTGCCAAATGTATATAGCTTTTTCTGCTCATGAATCCTACACACCCTTCATCCATCTCAGTCAAAACACAAAGCAATTCCTCATCGTTACATACACCAAAGATCCATTGGACTGCCCGGTGGGAGTGGCCGGATTCATTCAGTCCGTTGTGGTAATATCCAGTTGCACCAAGGGACACAACAACAACAACAACAATAACCGAGAATACAGCAGGAATAACAACGTCCTCCATATCTATTCAAAGGGAAAATTAAACATTTAAAACTATCCAGTGTTTATTGACAAGAATATATGGTTTGCTTTTCACTCATTGTCTGTTAGACTCCGTCATTTCTGCTCTCCGTCATCCTGCCTCAGTTTTCAGGAAGTTCAGCCATCCTGCGCTTCTGCTGACCTGCAAGTGAGTCATCACACTGTTGAGTTCATTATGCACCTTTGAAAATAAGACGTAATTTATTTTGTGTATCTTGTTGTTTTATGATGATATTATTGACCTAATGAGAGCCTTATATGCATCCGTTCACTTCGAAGTTCCTACACTAAGCTGAATAAAAAAAAAAAAAAAAAAGTCTTATACTAGGAACAAGAAAATAAAAATGGCGTACTCAGACAAATGAGTTCATGGGAGAAGAGCATTATTATGGAAGATCTTGACTGACTAAATGATGAGTGAAAGTTAAACGTTATATAATTGGTTCAGAATTTAATTATTATACCTCACCACAATTAAACATTTATGTATGGTATTTTTACGCTTCCTTAATATCTTATTCAGTTTACGGGAAACCTGTCATGATAAAAGGATCATGAACACTCATCTCTTTAAACAGTCTGGAGCTAGCAAGAGTAAGATTCAAATGACTTTCTTCGTCTGAAATTGTTAAGATTAAATAAGAAAGTACCATAAAGGCAGTGATACTGGGTCTGGTACTTAAAACTGTGTATTCGAGGCGACATGTCTACATCTGCACAACCTTAATATCGGTCTACTGCCACAAACTTGTTTGTACCACTCACTCCTAAGGGATTAAATATAGCTTTGATTTTTCTTGCAGAAAATCCCGAAAGGACCTCTGAAATTACAGTTTGTCTAAACAAATTCAATTCATTTCTATATCCGGTAATGTTTTTGAAACAGTTCATAATCTGATACGAAAACAGACTTATTAAGTAAATGAAATCTATTTCATGAGGCCGACTGAAGACATTGATTTATGAATATTATAATGTGGATGATTTTAAAATAGCCGAAACTGGTAAATATTCAAACATTTTCTTCCTCAAAAACACTTTACTCATTCCTATACATCATCTTGCATTAAAAAAAAAAAAAAAAAAAAAAAATACAGTCTCATATCCACATACGAATCATGAGGGTGAACTTATAACTATGAAAGAAAAACTAGTAAATGACGGTGTTTGTGAAAATAATTTCCTGATAATTTCCTGTGTTGTATACTCTTACACGTTGGGTGAACTGCCCAGTCACTGCCTTAATACAAGTCATGTTTCACTGTTCTCGTCGATATGTGAATTTCACAAGGTAGTTATGATTTATTTCTCTCTCTCTCTCTCTCTCTCTCTCTCTCTCCCAAAACATATATATATATATATATATATACATATATATATATATATATATATACATATATATATATATATATATATATATAGTCTCATCAGCCGTTTCAGTGTCCACTGCAGGACCGACCTATCCCTACCGAAGTGAGGACGGTACAGCCAATGTATCTCTACCAAGTGGCTTAGGCTGTTTGGCAGAGATTGCATTTAGGGTGAGAAGTGCTTGTAAGTATAATTGTAGTGTTGTAGTGGCTATGGATGTGTGTGGAGTCTGTGAACCATGTGTAATCGGCCCGCGCAAGCCGACTGGGTGCTAGCATTCTTTACAGTATGCGACACTAGTTCAACCACAGCACCCCTGATGTCCGCCAAGCAGTACGTGGCAAGAAGAACGTTCCCAAAGTTTATTACCCTGGCGGGGCTCGAACCCTCGTTCTTCAGTGTATGAAAACGCACACTTTACCACAGAGGCTCCATATATATATATATATATATATATATATATATATATATATATATATATACCCGCTCTCTCTCTCTCTCTCTCTCTCTCTATATATATATATATATATATATATATATATATATATATATATATATATCTTTGTACATAAGTACTCTGATGGGGATAATGAGAATCTATCGAATATATAAATGTCACATGAAGAGGGGGAAAAAGAGGACGACTGTTTTCATGCAAAACCAAAGACATTTTTTCAGAATTGATCGCCCGAACGTTGTATTATCTGGAGAACTTGTGAAGATCGTTTTTATTGTGTGAAGAAACTTTCCTTTATCGCCAATAGCGTACATTGTTGTTCATTATCAGATTCCAGATATATAAACAGACTATTGGTCGGTAATTATTTCACTGCAGAGTATTATACATTACTGATGCCACTGATCCTCTCATGAGTGGGGCATCTCTAGCATTCCATTCCAGCTAATGCCAGAGATTTTATTCATCTACGAGAGAGTCATCGGAACCTTGGGTTGTTCGATAATTGTACTGCTAATGTTTTTAGTCCGCGAAACATGGGGCTGGGATTATACGTAATTCCAGTGTCATTCATTTAGATGAATAATATACATACTGCATACACGTTCTGATGACAATTAAAGAATTTAATCAATCGCCAACGGGGTCGATTCAGAAGTGACTGTAAAGCTCTCAGAACTCCTTTATTCTTCAGAGTATAACGGGTGTTAGGGAGTATGCCGTATTAGATGGGACTGTGACGTGTGGAAATGTGAAATATAAGGTTGTTAATTGTGTTTGGAACCGTGCATGAGGTGTGGCAGATTGAAATATCGAAGTATTATGTGTGTGTTATATGTGGCAGTGTTCGGTATGGGGGTGTTAAGTCTGTTTTATTTGGCAGTGTCATATATGGTATTCCTATGCGTGTGTCAGGCGTGGCAGTGTCAAGTGCGGGGATGTTAAGTTTGTGTTTGGTGTGTGTGAAATATGAGGATGTTAAGTGTGTGTTAAGTGTAGCAGTGTGAAATATGGAAATGTTATGTGTATGTTACATGTTGCAGTGTAAAGTACGGAAGCGTTAAGCCTGTGTGACGTGTGGGAGTGTGATATATTGTGGTTTTAAGCGTGTGTTAGGTGTGGCAGTGTGAAGCATAGGAGTGTTAAGTGCGTGTGTTATGTGTGGTAAACTGAAGTATGGGAGTGATAGTCTGTGTTAAGTGTGGTATTGTGAAGTATGGAAATGTTATGTGTTCGGTGTGGGAGTGTGATGTACGGGTTTGCTGTCTCTGTGAGATGTGGCAATGTTAGGTGTGTGTGTGTGTGGGGGGGGGTAATCACAGCAGAGCAAGCATTGTGAGGTGTGGTAGTTATGTATAAGATGTAACAATATTTATTGTGGGAGAATGAGGTGTGACTGTCTTAGGTATGGTTAAGTTAGGGGAGACAGATTCAGGCAGAGTGTGTGAAGTGTGGTAACGTGAAGTGTGGCTTTATAAGACATGTATGGAGGGTGTAACAGTTTTATGTATGGCAGTGTGATGTGCTGGAATGTGAGATTTGGGAGTAAGGTGTAACAGTGTGAAGTTTGATTATGCAAGATGTGACAGTGTGGGGTGTGGTATGACTGAGTGAGACGTGGTAATGTGATGTTGGGCATTGTCAGGTGCGACAGTGTGTCGATATGGAGTGTGCCGACAGTGTAGGGTGAGGGCAGGGAGGGTTGTAGTAGTGTGCGATGTGCGTAGTGTGATCTCAAGGCACTGTGGGGTGTGTCCATTTTGGGAAGTGGGCAGTGTGGGAGGTGCTGCAGTGGGAAGGCACGGCAGTGTTTGGCTTGACAGTACGGTATGTGGTTTGGCAGTGTGTGGTATAACATTGTGAGACATTACAGTGACGTGTTTGTGAAGTGTGGTAGAGTGAAGGTTGAGAGTATGAGTTGTAGCAGTATGAAGTACGACAGTGTTGGCTTTAACAGTGTTAGGTGTGGCAGAATCAGATAAACCATTATCAGGTGTGGCAGTGTGGGGTTGGAGTGTAAGGTGTGGTAGTGTTGATTATGTGTGAAGTGTGGCACTGTGAGGTGCCGTGGTGTGAGTTGTGTTAACGTGAATTCCAGCAGTTATGTGTTGTGGCAGTATAAGACAAGAAAAACTGAGCTGCAGCAGTGTGAAGTCTGTCAGGGTTTCTATTGCACAGTTCAAATTTTAACTTACTGTGAATCTCAGCTAATGAAGCGTTATATACTGGTGTTTTAAAATTATAATATAAATATAATAGGTATTTTGCACTCTAGTTCTTTAGGTTCGTTGACTGACAAAGCATTGTATTTCCTAGTTACTAAGTATTTTGCCAAATAACCCACTCATGCACTAAGTACTATTAGATAATACGTACCATAAGGACGTTGTAGGTAGGTCCATGGGAGAGAGGGATAAAGGAGAAAGTATTAGGACTGGCATGAAAGAGAACTGAAACTACAAAAGCTATAAAGGTGACTATGATTGTCATCATAATATCCATCATTATTATCATTATCATCTTCGTCATCATCCTTATTTACTTTCTCCAACATAGTAATGGGGTGGGAAGAGATAAAGCAACTGTGCAGAAAATCCTGCTAGCGGAGTTATATATGTTTTCAAGCGCTTATCATTTCACTTCATATTCTCTTTTATTCTAACACCCCTTCCATTCACATTCATTTGACCAATCCACCTCATCTACAGACACTCCCTTCGACATTTCATCTCCTCCATACACTTTCCATCATTCCACCTCTTCCATAATTACTCCTTTCATGATGCCACATGTTCCACAAACACTCCATTCACTATTCCACCTCTTCCATAAACGTATCTTCATTATTCCACCTATATCGCACACTCCCTTTATCATTACATCTAGTTCTTGAGTCTCCTCTCCCCATTTTTCCATCAGTTTATCGTTTATCTTCATATAGTCGCTCTCAGGTGCTTCTTCCTACCTTGGGGCAGATGGGACAGCACTGGCAGGGCGGGGTGTACACGGGAACTGGGCAGGCAGGTATAGCGCAGCGGACTACGGCACAGTCCAGTGCAGGCTTACATTCAGGTATATCCTGCCCACTGGATGAAGGAGAGAGGCAGTGAGATATAATTTGTGTACGTTTATTTTTATCTTTACAAATACCGTTCACTGGAAGAAGGATTGAGGACTAAGACAGTGTAGGATTTTGCCAGCTTATTTTTACCGTTTTCGATGTTGGTCACTGGATGAAAAACAGTCTGTGAGACATACGATTTTTTGCAAGATTGATTTCACCTTTTCTCTATGATAATTGCGACTTTTAAAGGCAGTATATGTGCAACAAAGTTTCCCGTTTATACAAGATATTTTCATCATTCTTCGGCATATGTTTACATAGTAAAGATAGTTTGGAGGACTTTTAAGTATGTGTGTATTTATATCATCATATAATCTGGTGTTGCTTCATGAGGAGCGTCAGATCCCGGGGCTAGGCAAGTTGGTCCTGACATTTAAGATGAGCATGGCCAGTCTTATCCCTGAGTGGCATTACGTGAGCAATAAACCCCAATCACTCCTTTGACATAAACCTTTCACTGGCTCTAATCCGATCTGAGCCCCGAAAATTACCCACTTTCAAAACTACCAGGCGCCAAAAATTTGCTTATATTAGTTACCCCTTGCCGTCGTAAATGATTTCTGGTGTACAGGAAACAATTCGGCTTGCCACTCTGTGTGTACAGTCACCTACAGGCAGAAGGAAAAGGAAAAGAATGAAGGAAAAAAGACAGAAGAGGGAGTGTAAAGTCACCAGTAGGCAGAAGGACGAGGAAAGAAATGAGGGAAAGAAAGACAGAAGAGGATGGAAAGAAAGAAGGGATGCAGGAGATAACACAGTTATTATCACTTACAATGAGTTTTTAAAATATGTTTATTATCATGATCATACCGTTCATCATTATCATCATAGCCATCATCATCACCACTTCAGCAGCATCAGCATGCTGCAGCCCCAAAATCTTGCCCAAAGAAAAAATAATGTCATTATTTCCACCATCATCATCATAAAGTTACATAAAATGAAGCTTTTCCTTAAACCTATAACATATAGAAAGATAAATAGATAGATACATAGGCTAAAGGCATAGATATAGACTACATACAGATAGATATAGACAGATTGGTAGATAATCAGATAGATAAATAGATAGTAGATAAGTAGACAAATATATCTATCCATATGTATCCATGTATTTATCTGCCTGTGTTTATCTGCGTATCTATCTATCTATCTAAAGAGAGAGAGAGAGAGAGAGAGAGAGAGAGAGAGAGAGAGAGAGAGATGAATGGATGGTTATAAAACTGAGTGATATTATGTGTCGATACACAGCTATGCTGTACACCAATAGGATATTTATTTACATTCATCATCATCATTATCTAATTCCTCACTAATTTTCACAGATGTCAGT